>NW_024434886.1:0-4626 GCF_017639785.1 Mesocricetus auratus | reverse complement strand
AACCCAGGGACGGTGCAATTGTGCATTGTTCAATTTCCATGAGTTTGTAAGTTTTCTGTGATTTGTGTTATTGTTGAATTCAAATTTTTTTGTTTTTTTTTAAATTTTATTTTCCAGTTTAAATTTAGATAAGAAACAAGGTTGATTCACAAGTCAGTTCCAGGTCCCTCTCCCATTCCCTCCCTTCCTCCAGAACCCCCCCCCGTTATCCCCTCATTTCCCCAGGGAGGGTGAGGCCCTCCATGGGGGTGTGCATAGTCTGTCATTTCATATAGGGCAGGGCCTAGACCCTTCCCCAAGAGTTCGGTGTGAGAGTGCACCTCACATTGTTCTATGGGAGTCCAAAGACCGTGTGTATACTTGGGATGGGTACTGATTTGCTGCCCAAGGCTCAAGAGATTCCCTAGGCCTCCTCACTGACACCCAGATTCAGGGGGTCTTGATCAGTCCCATGCAGGCTTCCCAGGCTGATGCCTGGGATTCAAGAATTAACCTTTGTCTGTTCAGCTGTTTCTGGGGGTTAAACCAGCCCAGTCTTAATCCCTTTGATCATCAGTCCTCCCTCTCTGTTACTGGCTTTTCTTGAGTTCAGCTCAGTACTTAACCAAAGGAGTCTGCCTCTTCTTTGGTCAGCCACTAAATAAAGTTTCTGTTTCCCAGACTCTCTGGCCATAGGATTGAAGGCTGGCACTCCCCAGATCTATGTCTAAAATCCATATATGAGAGAGTACATGCCATGTTTCTCTTTTTGTGACTGGGTTACCTCACTCAGGATGGTTTCTTCTAGTGTCATCCATTTCCTGCGAATCTCATGTTTCCATTATTTTTTTCTGCTGAATAGTACTCCATTGTGTAGATGTACCACATTTTCTCTATCTACTCTTCCGGTGAGGGACATCTAGGTTGCTTCCAAGTTCTGGCAATTACAAATAAAGCTGCTATGAACATAGTGGAACAGACATCTTTCTTGTATGAATGGGCATCTTTTGGATATATGCCTAAGAGTGGAGTTGCTGGGTCTTGTGGTAGGTTTACTCCCATTTTTCTGAGGAATCTCCATACTGGTTTCCAAAGTGGCTGAACCAGTTGGCACTCCCACCAGCAATGGAGGAGTGTCCCCCTTTCACCACATCCTCTCCAGCATAAATTGTCATTGGTGTTTTTGATTTTAGCCATTCTGACAGGAGTGAGATGGTATCTGAGAGTTGTTTTGATTTGCATTTCCCGGATGGCTAAGGATGTTGAGCACTTTCTCAAGTGCCTCTCAGCCATTTTAGACTCCTCTATTGAAAACTCTCTATTTAGTTCTGCAGCCCACATTTTAATAGGGTCCTTTAGTGTTTTGGAGACTTGCTTCTTGAGTTCTTTGTAAATTTTGGAGATCAACCCTCTGTCAGATGTGGGATTAGTGAATATTTTTTCCCATTCTGTGGGCTGCCTTTTTGTCTTGCTGACTGTGTCCTTTGCTTTACAGAAGCTTCTCAGTTTCAGTAGGTCCCATTTATTAATTGTTGATCTCACTGTCTGTGCTACTGGTGTTATGTTCAGGAAGCTGTCTCCTGTACCAGTTCGTTCAAGGGTACCACCCACTTTCTCTTCTAAGAGGTTCAGTGTGGCTGGATTTATGTTGAGGTCTTTGATCCATTTGGACTTAAGTTTTGTACATGGTGATAAACATGGATCGATCTGCATTCTTCTACATGCCAGTCTCCAATTATGCCAGCACCATTTGTTGAAGATGCTTTCTTTATTCCATTGTATATTTTTAGCTTCTTTGTCAAAGATCAGATGTTCGTACGTGTGTGGGTTAATACCCGGATTTTCAATTCGA
The DNA here is from genome assembly GCF_017639785.1 of Mesocricetus auratus. Taxonomy (NCBI): domain Eukaryota; kingdom Metazoa; phylum Chordata; class Mammalia; order Rodentia; family Cricetidae; genus Mesocricetus; species Mesocricetus auratus. Next base: position 2,795 of record NW_024434886.1, on the reverse strand, counting down.
TTCCATTGGTCTACCTGTCTATTTTTGTGCCAATACCAAGCTGTTTTCAGGACTATAGCTCTATAATAGAGCTTGAGGTCAGGGATGGTGATGCCTCCGGATGTTGCCTTGTTGAACAGGGTTGTTTTGGCTATCCTGGGTCTTTTGCTTTTCCATACAAAATTGATTATTGTTCTTTCAAGGTCTGTGAAGAACTGTTCTGGGATTTTAATGGGGATTGCATTGAATCTGTAGATTGCTTTTGGCAGGATTGCCATTTTTACTACATTGATCCTACCTATCCAAGAGCATGGGAGATCTTTCCATTTTCTGAGGGCTTCTTTAATTTCTTTCTTTAAAGATTCAAAGTTCTTACGATACAGGTCTTTCACTTGTTTGGTTAGCGTTACCCCAAGGTATTTTATGTTGTTCTTGGCAATTGTAAAGGGTGATGTTTCTCTGATTTCTTTCTCAGCCCTTTTATCGTCTGTATATAGTAGGGCTACTGATTTTCTTGAGTTGATCTTGTAGCCTGCCACTTTGCTGAAGGTGTTAATCAGCTGTAAGAGTTCCCTGGTAGAGTTCTTTGGGTCATTGATGTAAACTATCATATCGTCTGCAAACACTGAATGTTTGACCTCTTCCTTCCCAATTTATATCCCCTTGATCCCCCTTTGTTGTCGTATGGCAATAGCTAGAACTTCAAGTACCATGTCGAAAAGGTATGGAGAGAGTGGACAGCCTTGTTTTGTTCCTGATTTTAGAGGAATTGCATTGAGTTTCTGTCCATTTAGTTTGATGTTGGCTGTTGGTTTACTGTATATAGCTTTTATTATGTTTAAGTATGTCCCTGTTATCCCAGATCTCTCTTTCAGCGTTTCCATGAAGAAATCAGGTGTAATTCTGATAGGTCTGCCTTTATATGTTACTTGACCTTTTTCCTTAGCTGCTCTTAATATTCTTTCTTTATTCTGTATGTTTGGGGTCTTGATTATTATGTGGCGAGGGGATTTTTTTTGTGGTCCACTCTATTTGGTGTTCTGTAGGCTTCTTGTACCTTCATTGGCATGCCTTTCTTAAGGTTGGGAAAGTTTTCTTCTATGATTTTGTTGAATATGCCTTCTGCCCCTTTGAGGTGGATTTCTTCTCCTTCTTCTATACCTATTATTCTTAGGTTTGGTCTTTTCATGGTGTCCCATATTTCCTGGATGTTTTGTGTTAAGGATTTGTTGGATTTAAGGTTTTCTTTGGTTGATAAATCCATTTCTCCTAGCGTATCTTCAACACTTGAGATTCTCTCTTCCATCTCTTCTATTCTGTGGTAATGCTTGTATTGGTAGTGCCTGACTGTTTGTCCAGGTTTTCTATTTTCTGCCTTCAGATTGTGTTTTTTTAATGACTCTATTTCAGTTTTCAACCCTTGCAGTGTTTGCATTGCTTCTTGCAATTTTCTGTTTATCTGTTTGTCTGTTTGTTGCCTTTTATGAATTTTTTGGTTTGTTCTTTCTTCCATTTCTTGCATTTTTTTGGTTTGTTTTTTGTTCCATTTCTCGCATTTTGTGCTTTGTTTCTTCTTCCATTTCCTGCCTTTTTTGGTTTGTTTCTTCTTCCATTTTTTTCATTTTTTGCTTTGTTTTTTCTACCATTTCTTGCATTTTTTGCTTTGTTTCTTCTTCCATTTCCTGCCTTTTTTGGTATGATTCTTCTTCCAATTCTTGCATTTTTTGCTTTGTTTTTTCTTCCATTTCTTGCATTTTTGCTTCATTCCTTCTTCCATTTCCTGCCTTTTTTGGTTTGTTTTTTCTTCCAATTCTTGCATTTTTTGGTTTGTTTTTTCTTCCATTTCTTGCATTTTTTGGTTTGTTTTTTCTTCCATTTCTTTGAGGGATTTTCCAATATCCTCTTTTAGGGCCTCTATCATTTTCATGAAAGTGCTTTTAAGGTCGTTCTCTTCTGCTTCGTCCGCATTGGAATATTGGGGTCTTGCTGGTGTGGAGTCTCTAGAATCTGGCGGTGTCATATTTGTTTTTCTGTTGCTGACTGTGTTTTTGTATTGTCTCTTTCCAATCTCTTCTTCTAGTGGGTGCAGAAAGAGCCCCTTACTGGTCTGGGGACCAGAATTCCCTTTTGGTGGGTGCTAGCAAGTCCAATAATCTGGTGGTTCTTCTACTCCTTGTCCGAATGCTGGTCCCGTGGGTGGAGAAGAAGAACAGGAATCTGGGGCGCTTATCCTCTTACCTGGTCCCCTGGACCCTATGCTGGGTCCTGTTGTACTTGATCCAGAACAGCTACTCCCCTAGTCTCCCTGGGTCCTCTGGTTTCCTGGTCTCGTTGATGGGAGAGAAGACTTGGGGTCTGGGTGCTTGGCTCCCGCCGGGATTGGGAGCTCTGTGCAGGTCCCAGGCGATCTGCAGGCACTGGATCACAGGCCGGGAAGCCGGCCTGTTTACCTGATGCTGCGCGAGGAACAGCTGCTTCCCTGGACTCCCAGCCTCCTCTCCTTTCCTGGTCTCGTTGGTGGGAGCGAAGATCTGGAGTCTGGGGTGCTTGGCTCCCGCCGGGATTGGGAGCTCTGTGCAGTTCCCAGGCGATCTGCAGGCACTGGAGCACAGGCTGGGAAGCCGGCCTGTTTACCTGATGCTGCCCGAGGGACAGCTGCTTCCCGGGACTCCCAGCCTCCTCTCCTTTCCTGGTCTCGTTGGTGGGAGCGAAGATCTGGAGTCTGGGGTGCTTGGCTCCCGCCGGGATTGGGAGCTCTGTGCAGGTCCCAGGCGATCTGCAGGCACTGGAGCCTGAATTCTAATTTTAATGCATTG
>NW_024434885.1:0-6202 GCF_017639785.1 Mesocricetus auratus | reverse complement strand
CAGACATCACATGCCTTATCACAATATCTCTGTCACTTCTTCTCATCACATAGGCATATAATTTCACCCTCCTGTAAGAAGGAAAAGGGTTGGTTTTGTAAAATAATGTATTTTGACAGACAGCACATTCACATAAACTTCCCTCTAGAATATTGCTGTGAGTGTCCTATTTCATTGTCAGTTAGTATTATATTACCATGTGTTATATTTGAGGAAATACAGTGTCTATTGGATTTTTTTTAAAACTGGAAGTAGAGCATGGTTAGGTTTTTTGTTTTTGTTTTTGTTTTATGAAATAGGGAGAGGTAAACATTAGAATGAAAATAATACAATGTTCCCCTTTCACCACATTCTCTCCAGTATAAATTGTCATTGATGTTTTTGATTTTAGCCATTCATACAGGAGTGAGATAGTATCTCAGAGTTTTTTTAATTTTCATTTCCCTGATCGCTAAGTATGTTGAGCACTCTCTCAAGTGCCTCTCAGCAATTTTAGACTCCTCTCTTGAAAATTCTCTATTTAGTTCTGTAGCCCACTTTTTAATTGGATCCTTGGGTGTTTTGGAGACTTGCTTCTTGAGTTCTTTGTAAATTTTGGAGGCCAGCCCTCTGTCAGATGTGGGGTTAGTGAATATTCTTCCCAATCTTTGGGCTGCTTTTTTGTCTTGCTGTGTCCTTTGCTTTACAGAAGCTTCTTAGTTTCAGGAGGTCCCATTTATTAATTGTTGATCTCCCTGTCTGTGCTACTGGTGTTATGTTCAGGAAGCTGTCTCCTGTACCAATTTATTCAAGGTTACCACCCACTTTCTCTTCTAAGAGGTTCAGTGTGCCTGCATTTATGTTGAGGTATTTGATCCATTTTGACTTACGTTTTGTGCATGGCGATGGATATGGATCAATCAGCATTCTTCCTCATGCCAGCATCCAGTTATGCCATTACCATTTGTTGAAGATCCTTTCTTTTTTTCCATTGTATGTTTTTAGCTTCTTTGTCAAAGATCAGATGTTCATACATGTGTGGGTTAATATCTGGGTTTTCAAATCGATTCCAATGATCTACCTGTCTATTTTTGTGCCAATAACAAGCTGTTTTCAGGACTACAGCTCTATAATAGAGCTTGAAGTCAGGGATGGTAATGCCTCCAGATGTTGCTTTGTTGAATAAGGTTGTTTTGGCTATCCTTGGTCTTTTGTTTTCCATACAAAGTTGATTATTGTTCTTTTAATGTCTGTGAAGAATTGTGCTGGGATTTTCACGGGGATTGCACTAAATCTGTACATTGCTTTCGGTAAGATTGCCATTTTTACTATGTTGATCCTACCTATCTAAGAGCATGGGAGATCTTTCCACCTTCTGGTGTCTTCTTTAATTTCTTTCTTTAAAAACTCAAAGTTCTTGCTATACAGGTCTTTCACTTATTTGGTTAGCATTACACAAGGTATTTTATGTTGTTTGTGGCTACTGTAAAGGGCGATGTTTCTCTGATTTCTTTCTCAGCCCTTTTTATCTTCTGTATATAGTAGGGCTACTGATTTTCTTGAGTTGATCTTGCATCCTGCCACTTTGCTGAAAATATTTATTAGCTGCAGGAGTTCCCTGGTGTTGTTTTTGGGTCACTAATGTAAACTATCATATCATCTGCAAATAGTGAAAGTTTGACCTCTTCCTTTTCAATTTGTATCCCCTTGATCTCTTTTTGTTTTTTTATTGCTGTAGTTAGAACCTCAAGTACAATATTGAAGAGGTATGGAGAGAGTGGACAGCCTTGTCTTGTTCCTGATATTAGAGGAATTGTGTTGAGTTTTTGTCCGTTTAGTTTGATGTTGGCTGTTGGTTTGCCGTATATAGCTTTTTATCATGATTAGGTATGTTACTGTTATCCCTGATCTCTCCAAGACCTTTATCATGAATGTGTGTTGGAGTTTGTCAAAGGCTTTTTCAGCCTCCAGTGAGATGATCATGTGATTTTTGTTTTTCAGCTTGTTTATATGGTGAATTACATTGATGGATTTTTTTGTATGTTGAACCAACCCTGCATGCCTGGGATGAAGCCTACTTGATCATGGTGGATGAGTTTTCCAATGTGTTTTTGGATCCGATTTGCCAGTATTTTATTGAGTAAACAAAATCACATCGTTTACCCTCTCCCTTTCTACCTTCCAGTCCCTCCCAGGTATTTCTTTTTAAGTGTGTGTGTGTGTGTCAATGTGTATACAGTGTGCATGTGGAGGACAACTTAGGGAAGTCAGTTATGTCCTTCTACCATATGGGTCCCACAGATAGGACTCAGGTGGTCAGGAGGCCTGGAGGTAGGTGCTATTCTGCCCACCCAAATCTAAATGATTGTACAGTTATTTTTTTTAACAAACTGAGCATGCTTGAGTTTGTAAATATGAGAAATCATGTGTTTGCACTGAAGAGATAAAAATCTAGCAGGGATCCAGTTGATGTCCCTGTTCTCCATTCTTTCCCTGCATGCTATACGGTCCCTCTTTTCCTTCCTTCAGCTGCCTCACCCCAGGCGATGCTACTGACAATCACAAAGCCCATTACCTACCACCTCAGTAGACACGACTGACCAACAGTCAGCACTCTCAAGACTTTAGTTCAGAGATGGACACGGCGTTCAAAGAGTCCATTCCCGGGAGATGATCTGCCTGCCGGGACAATGAACATATGTACTAAGTGATGGAGCCTCAGGAGCCCAGGAAGGGGAGTTTACCATACAAACAGTCAACAGTGTTTCACATCAATGACAAAGTGAGCTTGTAACCTAAGCAGGAAGAAGAATGGGAGACCTTCCAGATGCAGTTGAGCACCAAAGGACCAGCACTAGCCACTGACAGTTGTATCCTCAGAAGAGCAGTGAAGAAACTGAGAGTATTCTGAAGACAACAAGTTCCTAGACAACTCTAAAAAGAGATGAGCTATCTCCCAATTCACAGACTTTTCAAACTTTTGCTTTGGGTGTATCCAAAAATCAGAATTTTAGTGAAAGTGGTTTATGTTGAGGTATTTCCAAATAGCAACATAAGGAAGTGTGCTCTTGTTATCTGTATCTGTCAACCTGATACAACCTTATAGTCAAAGTTTAAAAAGAGCCAATTCATAGAACCCAGTTTTTTATCTCTACCCCAAACACAAGTACAAGTGAAAATATTTTGTCAAAAATGATTTATTAAAGCAAAGACTAAAAACAAGTAAAAGAAATCTCTGGGCAATTCTAGTAGCAGTCCATGACAATAGCTAAAGAAGCCAATTAGTTGGAAGTGTAATGGCTTAAGAAAAGAATGCTGCTTTTAAAATTATATCAGGACTGGTAAGAGTGTTCAGTGGGGAAAGACACTTGCTTCCAATTCCAATGACCTGAGTCCTACAGCCAGGACTCACAAAGTCAAAGAAGAGACCTGAGTCCCTCAAGTTGTCCTCTGACCACACATGCGTGCCATACCCCTGCCCCCAACACACACAAATAAATAAAATTGAAATTTGTAAAACGAATAAGCATTCTCAATTAAAAGATATAGTCATTGAAGGTAAAATAAGGAAATAGGCAAGTTTTTGTTTTTTTAATTTTTCAAATAGTCTAATGTAATGTAGACCTGTCACAAATATACAAAACCACAGCATCATCTGATTAGATACAGAAAAGTTCTTTGACAAAATCCAAGTCCTCCATCATGAAAGTTCTGGAGAGATTAGCAATACAAAGAACATACCTAAACATAATGGCAGTTTACAGTAAGCCCATAGCCAACATCAGTATAAATGGAGAAAAACTCAAAGCAAATACCCTAAAACCAGCAACAAAACGAGACTGTTCACTCTCTCCATACATATTCCACACAGTACTTGAAGTCTTACCTAGAGCAATAAGACAACTGAAGGAGATCAAGGGGATACAAATTGTAAAGGATGAAGAGAAAGCATCTTCATCTGCAAATGATATGATAGTATAAATAAATGACTAAAAATTTTGACAAGAAACTTGTACATCTGAGAAAACTTTTAGCAAAATATCTGGATACCAAATCAAATGACAAAAATCTGTAGTCCTCTTATATATGAATGACACATGGGCTAAGAAAGAAATCAGGGAAACAACTCCCACCACAATAGCTTCACATAATGTAAAATATTTTGTGGTAACTCTTACCAAGCAAGTGAAAGATCTATATGATAAAAATTTATTGAAAAAAGAAAGTGAGGAAGATATTAGAAGTTGGAAAGATCCCCATGCTCATGGGTCAGTACGGTTACTATAGTAAAAATGGCCATCTCCATTAAAAGCAATCTACATATTCAGTGCAATCCCCATCCAAATTCCAACACAATTTTTCACATATTTTGAAATGACAATTTTCAGCTTCATATGGAAACACATAAACAAAAATCTAGGATAGCTAAAAATACTAAATAATGAAAGAATTATTGGAATTATCCCTAATTCCAAGTTGTATTACAAAGCTATAGTAATAAAATCATCATGACATTTTTGGCACAAAAAAGAAATGTTAATCAGTGAAATAGAATTGATGAAGCATAAATAAATCTACATATCTATTGACACTTGATTTTTTGATAAAGAAGTCAGAAACACTCACCGGGAGAAAGTCAGCACCTTCAACAAATGATGCTAGTCAAACCGGATGATTGCAGGTAGAAGAATGCAAATGAATCCATATTTGTCACCCTACACAGAAGTCAACTACAATTGAGGAACAAAGACCTCAATATAAAACACGGTACACTGAACCTACTAGAAGAGAAAGTGGAGAATAGCCTTGAATGCACTGACAAGGAGACAACTTCCTGAACAGAACACACAAATAGTGCAGGTACTAAGATCAACAAATAATAAATGGGACCTCATGAAACTGAGACACATCTGTGAAGCAAAGGACACCATCATTCAGAAAAACGGTTGGCTGCAAAGAGTTAGTTTTATGACTCGTTATAGCTGCATACAACATTGTCGTTATCCATTTGTGGTTTGAATAAGAATGGCCGAGCTGTTCCTCCAGCAGCATCAGGTAAACAGGCCGGCTTCCCGGCCTGTGTTCCAGTGCCTGCAGATCGCCTGGGAACTGCACAGAGCTCCCAATCCCGGCGGGAGCCAAGCACCCCAGACTCCAGATCTTCTCTCCCACCAACAAGACAAGGAAACAAGAGGAGGCTGGGAGTCCAGGGAAGCAGCTGTTCCCCCAGCAGCATCAGGTAAACAGGCCGGCTTCCCGGCCTATGTTCCAGTGCCTGGGAACTGCACAGAGCTCCCAATCCCGGCGGGAGCCCAGCACCCCAGACTCCAGATCTTCTCTCCCACCAATGAGACCAAGAAACCAGAGGAGACAGGGAGACCAGGGGAGTAGCTGTTCCGGATCAGGTACTACAGGACCCAGCATAGGGTCCAGGGGACCAGGTAGGAGGCTAAGTGCCCCAGATTCCTATTCTTCTTCTCCACCCACGGGACCAGCATTTGGACAAGGAATAGAAGAACCACCAGATTATTGGACTTGCTAGCACCCACCAAAAGGGAACTCAGGTCCCCAGACCAGTAAGGGGCTCTTTCTGCACCCACTAGAAGAGATGGGAAAGAGACAATACAAAAACACAGTCAGCAACAGAAAAACAAATATGATACCACCAGATTCTAGAGACTCCACACCAATAAGACCCCAACATTCCAATGCGAACGAAGCAGAAGAGAACGACCTTAAAAGCACCTTCATGAAAATGATAGAGGCCCTAAAAGAGGATATAGGAAAATCCCTCAAAGAAATGGAAGAAAAAACAAACCAAAAAATGCAAGAAATGGAAGAAAAAACAAACCAAAAAATGCAAGAATTGGAAGAAAAAACAAACCAAAAAAGGCAGGAAATGGAAGAAGAAATGAAGAAAAAAATGCAAGAAATGGAAGAAAAAACAAAGCAAAAAATGCAAGAATTGGAAGAAGAAGCATACCAAAAAAGGCAGGAAATGGAAGAAGAAACAAAGCAAAAAAATGCAAGAAATGGTAGAAAAAACAAAGCAAAAAATGAAAAAATGGAAGAAGAAACAAACCAAAAAAGGCAGGAAATGGAAGAAGAAACAAAGTACAAAATGCGAGAAATGGAACAAAAAGCAAACCAAAAAATGCAAGAAATGGAAGAAAGAACAAACCAAAAAATTCATATAAGGCAACAAACGGACGAAAAGATAAAC
>NW_024434884.1:0-942 GCF_017639785.1 Mesocricetus auratus | reverse complement strand
ACTCTGCTGGAGCACAAAGCAAAACCTGCAGTACTTATTTCTTCCAACTAAATATTGTAAATCCTTTAGAATCCCCTATAAGTGGGAATAACTATACAGATTATAGGCTCTCTATAGTGTGCATTTGCTTCCTGTGAAAACACTTTTCTTGTTATAAGAGGAATTAGGATTGACGAGTTGAATTCTGGCAGTTTGTGTACTATAGAAATAATATGGGCCCAAGATACTGTGTTGTATAGGCTCTTTAAGGACCTGTACTTTCATTTTTCCTGGTATCTCACTTCCACCTGGGATCTAATCCATGCCATGCATATCTGACCTGAGCTCAAACTTTTCTACACTTTTATTTTATCCAAATTTATATGTATAGACGATTTGAGAAATCTTGACTTTACAGTGTATTTCTCAGTTCAACTTCTAGTGGATTTTAAAAGATATGGAAAAACAAGCCAGGCCCATGTGTACTCTACCCTAGTCTGTTTAGGATTGCAGGAAACGATCTCAGGTGGTTAGGTGTGTTTCTTATAGATCCAGCTAATTAGTTTTTGGAGGAGGCTTCAGACAAGCCAGCTTGGTAGGAGCCTGCACTAAAGCCAATTGCCTGTGAAGGAAAGCATGTTTTTGCAAAACTATGAAGAGAAAGTGATGTTTGATGCTGCTGTTTTACCACATAAGATCACAGAATTGCTGATAATTGATTTCTTCCAGATGGCCACTTCATTCTTGTGAAGTTCTACTGGAGTGACATAAGAAATATGACATAACATTATGAAGGTTGGGAACAAATACCCTTCAAGGTCTCTTTGACACAAAAATTCCTATACTTGGTCTAAACATTATTGGTAGGCCTAATAATAGAATAAGCCTGCTTATGCATGCTGTTAAAATAATCAGTAAGTCTCAAGTGAGTGAACATTCCATTAAGTCCCTCAAGGAAGTATT
>NW_024434883.1:0-12254 GCF_017639785.1 Mesocricetus auratus | reverse complement strand
GCTCTTTTCCCGGAGTTCGGCTTCCAGTTCGGCAGAGGAAAACTACTTGGCTCATCTGGGTTACTTGTTTGGTATCTTTATGCTATCTTTGAAGTCCATGTTTAAGATGTAAATGAACTCGAGGAAAGAGATCAGCCCCTCCAAGACCCCAACCCAGCGAGCCCAGCTTCAGGTGAGATTGGGTCTCTGGCTGGGACCACTCGCCCATCTCCCATCCCCCTCCATCTTCGGGGCCGCTCCCGGCTTCCAGAAGAACCGCCCACACAGGCCCCTCCAAGACCCCAACCCAGCGAGCCCAGCTTCAGGTGAGATTGGGTCCCCGGCAGGGACCACCCGCCCATCACCCATCCCCCTCCATCTTCGGGGCTGCTCCTGGCTTCCAGAAGAACCGCCCACACAGGCCCCTCCAAGACCCCAACCCAGCGAGCCCAGCTTCAGGTGAGATTGGGTCCCCGGCTGGGACCACCCGCCCATCACCCATCCCCCTCCATCTTCGGGGCCGCTCCCGGCTTCCAGAAGAACCGCCCACACAGGCCCCTCCAAGACCCCAACCCAGCGAGCCCAGCTTCAGGTGAGATTGGGTCCCCGGCTGGGACCACCCGCCCATCACCCATCCCCCTCCATCTTCGGGGCCGCTCCCGGCTTCCAGAAGAACCGCCCACACAGGCCCCTCCAAGACCCCAACCCAGCGAGCCCAGCTTCAGGTGAGATTGGGTCCCCGGCTGGGACCACCCGCCCATCACCCATCCCCTCCATCTTCGGGGCCGCTCCCGGCTTCCAGAAGAGCCGCCCACACAGGAAAGAGATCAGCCCCTCCAAGACCCCAACCCAGCGAGCCCAGCTTCAGGTGAGATTGGGTCCCTGGCTGGGATCACCCGCCCATCACCCATCCCCCTCCATCTTCGGGGCCGCTCCCGGCTTCCAGAAGAACCGCCCACACAGGCCCCTCCAAGACCCCAACCCAGCAAGCCCAGCTTCAGGTGAGATTGGGTCCCTGGCTGGGACCACCCGCCCATCACCCATCCCCCTCCATCTTCAGGGCCGCTCCCGGCTTCCAGAATAACCGCCCACACAGGCCCCTCCAAGACCCCAACCCAGCGAGCCCAGCTTCAGGTGAGATTGGGTCCCTGGCTGGGACCACCCGCCCATCACCCATCCCCCTCCATCTTCGGGGCCGCTCCCGGCTTCCAGAAGAACCGCCCACACAGGCCCCTCCAAGACCCCAACCCAGCGAGCCCAGCTTCAGGTGAGATTGGGTCCCCGGCTGGGACCACCCGCCCATCACCCATCCCCTCCATCTTCGGGGCCGCTCCCGGCTTCCAGAAGAACCGCCCACACAGGCCCCTCCAAGACCCCAACCCAGCGAGCCCAGCTTCAGGTGAGATTGGGTCCCCGGCTGGGACCACCCGCCCATCACCCATCCCCCTCCATCTTCGGGGCCGCTCCCGGCTTCCAGAAGAGCCGCCCACACAGGAAAGAGATCAGCCCCTCCAAGACCCCAACCCAGCGAGCCCAGCTTCAGGTGAGATTGGGTCCCTGGCTGGGACCACCCGCCCATCACCCATCCCCCTCCATCTTCGGGGCCGCTCCCGGCTTCCAGAAGAACCGCCCACACAGGCCCCTCCAAGACCCCAACCCAGCGAGCCCAGCTTCAGGTGAGATTGGGTCCCTGGCTGGGACCACCCGCCCATCACCCATCCCCCTCCATCTTCAGGGCCGCTCCCGGCTTCCAGAAGAACCGCCCACACAGGCCCCTCCAAGACCCCAACCCAGCGAGCCCAGCTTCAGGTGAGATTGGGTCCCTGGCTGGGACCACCCGCCCATCACCCATCCCCCTCCATCTTCGGGGCCGCTCCCGGCTTCCAGAAGAGCCACCCACACAGGAAAGAGATCAGCCCCTCCAAGACCCCAACCCAGCGAGCCCAGCTTCAGGTGAGATTGGGTCTCTGGCTGGGACCACCCGCCCATCACCCATCGCCCTCCATCTTCGGGGCCGCTCCGGGCTTCCAGAAGAACTGCCCACACAGGCCCCTCCAAGACCCCAACCCAGCGAGCCCAGCTTCAGGAAAGAGATCAGCCCCTCCAAGACTCCAACCAAGCGAGCCCAGCTTCAGAAGAGCCGCCCACACAGGAAAGAGATCAGCCCCTCCAAGACCCCAACCCAGCGAGCCCAGCTTCAGGAAAGAGATCAGCCCCTCCAAGACCCCAACCCCAGCGAGGCCAGCTTCAGCTTCAGCTGCAGTAAGGAAGGAGACCAGTGGAGACAGAAAGCCCCCACCAGCACCCACTGGAAGAAGAGATGGGAAGAAGACAGAATAAGAGATCACTCAGCAATAGAAACACCAACATGACCCCACCAGAATCCAGGGATCCAACACCAGCAAGACCTGAAAAGCACTACATAGATGAAGAAGAGGAGACAGACCTTAAAAATTATTTCATGAAGATGATGCAGAGCCTCAAAGAAGAAACGAGGAAATCCCTTAAAGAAATAGAAGAAAAAACAAACAAAATTCCATGAAATGGGGGAAAAATTCAAGAAATAAACAAATCTCTCAAAGAATCTAAAGAGCACCAAGAAAAAACAACCAAGAAAATTAAGGAAACAGCTCAAACAGTTGAAGGATTGAAAGCTGAAATAGAAACGATAAAGAAAACACAGAATGAAGGGATGCTGGAAATAGAAAAGCTCGGTAAACGGTCTGGAATTACAGATGCAAGCATCACCAATAGAATACAAGAGATAGAAGAGAGAATCTCAGGTGTTGAAGACTCATTAGAGGACATAGCATCGTCAACCAAAGAAAATCTCAAAACCAACAAATCCTTAACACAAAATATTCAGGAAATATGGGACACCGTGAAGAAGCCAAACCTGAGAATAATAGGTATAGAAGAAGGTGAAGAACTTCAACTTAAAGGTACAGAAAACATATTCAACAAAATCATAGAAGAAAACTTCCCTAACCTAAAGAAAGATATGCCTATGAAAGTACAAGAATCTTACAGAACACCAAATAGGCTTGACCAGAAAAAGAAGTCACCTCGCCATATAATAATCAAAACATCAAACCTACAGAGCAAAGAGAAAATATTAAGAGCAGCTAAAGAAAAAGGCCAAGTAACATATAAAGGCAGACCTATCCGAATTACACCTGACTTCTCAATGGAAACGATGAAAGCCAGAAGATCCTGGTCAGATGTCCTACAAACGCTAAGGGAACAAGGATGCCAGCCCAGACTACTATATCCAGCAAAGCTCTCAATTACCATAGATGGAGAAAACAAAATATTCCATGACAAAGCCAGATTTAAACAATACGTATCCATGAATCCAGCTCTACAGAAAATGCTAGAAGGAAAACCTAGAGCCAAGGAAGATAATTACATTCACAAAGACACAGGCAATATAGAATCATACTTTACAAAACACTAAAAGAAAAAGGGAGGAGAAACTACACAAAATAACTTCACTAACAATAAATCAAGCGCAAACAAGGATCACCAATCAATGGTCATTAATATCCCTCAATGTCAATGGCCTCAACTTACCTATAAAAAAACACAGACTAGCAGAATGGATACGAAGACAGAACCCTTCCTTCTGCTGCATACAAGAAACACATCTCAACACCAAAGACAGACGTTATCTCAGAGTAAAGGGCTGGGAAAAGATCTTCCAATCAAACGGCCCCAAGAAACAAGCGGGCATAGCAATCCTAATATCTAACAAATTAGGCTTCAAATTAAAATCAATCAAAAGAGATGAAGAAGGGCACTTCATATACATCAAAGGAAAAATACATCAAGACGAAGTCTCGATTTTAAATATCTACGCCCCAAATACAAAGGCACCTACATTCGTGAAAGAAACATTACTAAAGCTCAAAATGCACATAAAATCTCACACACTAATAGTAGGAGACTTCAACACTCCGCTCTCACCGCTAGATAGGACCTCCAGACAGAAACTTAACAAAGAAACAAAAGAATTAATAGAAGTTATGACCCAACTGGGTTTAACAGACATCTATAGAACATTCCACCCAAATACAAAGGGATATACCTTCTTCTCGGCACCACATGGAACCTTCTCTAAAATTGACCACATAATAGGAAACATAGCAAATCTCCACAGATACAAAAAATTGGAATAACCCCCTGCATCTTATCAGACCACCATGCATTAACATTAGAATTCAACAATAACACAAATCGCAGAAACCCTACAAACTCATGGAGATTGAACAATGCACAATTGCACCATCCCTGGGTAAAGGAACAAATAAAAAAAGAAATTAAAGACTTCCTCGATTTCAATGAGAATGAAGACACAACATACACAAACTTATGGGACACTTTGAAAGCAGTGCTGAGAGGAAAGTTTATAGCACTAAGTGCCCACATGAAAAAACTGGAGAACAGTCATACTAGAGAATTAATAGCACAGCTGAATGTTCTAGAACAAAAAGAAGCAAACTCCCCAGGAGGAGCAGACGCCAGGAAATAATCAAATTGAGGGCTGAAATCAATCAAGTAGAAACCAGGAAAACATTGAGAAGAATCAATGAAACAAAGAGTTGGTTCTTTGAGAAAATCAACAAAATAGACAAACCTCTGTCCAAACTAACCAAAAGACAGAGAGAGAACATGCTAATTAACAAAATCAGGGATGAGAAAGGGGACATAACAACGGACTCTGAGGAAATCAAGAGAATCATCAGGGCATACTTTGAAAATCTGTACTCCACAAAATTTGAAAATTTAAAGGAAATGGACAATTTCCTGGATAGATATCACTTGCCAAAACTAAATCAAGAACAGATAAATAATCTAAACAGACCTATAACCCCTAATGAAATAGAAGCAGTCATCAAAAGTCTCCCAAACAAAAAAGCCCAGGCCCAGATGGCTTCAGTGCAGAATTCTACCAGAAATTCAAAGAAGAGCTCATTCCAATACTCGTCAAAGTATTCCACACTATAGAAGCAGGAGGCTCACTGCCAAACTCTTTCTACGAGGCTACAATTACCTTGATACCCAAGCCACACAAAGACACAACTAAGAAAGAGAACTATAGACCAATTTCCCTCATGAACATTGATGCAAAAATACTCAATAAAATACTTGCAAACCGGATTCAAGAACACATCAGAAAAATCATCCACCATGATCAAGTAGGCTTCATTCCAGGAATGCAGGGATGGTTCAACATTAGAAAATCTATCAATGTAATCCACCATATTAACAATCTGCGAAAGAAAAACCACATGATCATCTCACTAGATGCTGAAAAAGCCTTTGACAAAATCCAGCACCCCTTCATGATAAAGGTCCTAGAGAGATCAGGGATAACAGGAACGTACCTGAATATAATAAAAGCAATATACAGTAAACCAACAGCTAACATCAAACTAAATGGAGAGAAACTCAAAGCAATTCCTCTAAAATCAGGAACAAGACAAGGCTGTCCACTCTCCCCATATCTCTTCAATATTGTACTTGAAGTTCTAGCTACAGCAATAAGACAACAAAAGGAGATAAAGGGGATACAAATAGGAAAAGAAGAAGTCAAACTTTCATTATTTGCAGATGATATGATAGTTTACATAAGTGACCCAAAAGACTCCGCAAGGTTACTCCTAGAGCTGATAAACACCTTCAGCAATGTGGCAGGATACAAGGTAAACTCAAAAAAATCAGTGGCCCTAGTATATACAGATGATGAAGTGACTGAGAAAGAAATCAGAGAAACATCACCTTTTACAATAGCCAAAAACAGCATCAAATATCTGGGGATAATGTTAACCAAGGAAGTGAAAGACCTGTATATCAAGAACTTTGTGTCTTTGAAGAAAGAAATCAAAGAAGATACCAGAAAATGGAAAGATCTCCCATGCTCTTGAATTGGTAGGATCAACATAATAAAAATGGCAATCTTGCCAAAAGCAGTCTATAGATTCAATGCAATCCCTATCAAAATTCCATCACAATTCTTCAAGGACCTGGAAAGAACATTAATCAACTTTATATGGAAAAACAAAAGGCCCAGGATAGCCAAAACATCCCTATACAATAAAGGAACTTCAGGAGGCATCACCATACCTGACTTCAAGCTCTATTATAGAGCTATAGTCCTGAAAACAGCTTGGTATTGGCACAAAAATAGGCAGGTAGACAAATGGAACCGAATCGAAAGCCCTAATTTTAACCCACACACCTATGAACACCTGATTTTTGACAAAGAAGCAAAAACTGTACAGTGGAAAAAAGAAAGCATCTTCAACAAATGGTGCTGGCATAACTGGGTAGTGGTATGCAGAAGACTGCAGATAGATCCATGTTTATCGCCTTGTACAAAACTTAAGTCCAAATGGATCAAAGATCTCAACATACATCCAGCCACACTGAAACTTTTAGAAGAGAAAGTGGGAGATACTCTTCAACGAGTTGGTACAGGAGACCACTTCCTAAACATAACACCAGTGGCACAGGCACTGAGATCAACATTTAACAAATGGGACCTTCTGAAACTAAAAAGCTTCTGTAAGGCAAAGGACACAATCAAAAAGACAAAAAGGCAGGCCACAGAATGGGAAAAGATATTCACTAACCCTACATCTGACAGAGGGCTAATCTCCAAAATTTACAAAGAACTCAAGAAACAAGTCTCCAAAACACCAAAGGATCCACTTGAAAGGTGGGGTACAGAGCTAAATAGAGAATTCTCAGTAGAGGAGGCTAAAATGGCCAAGAGACACTTAAGAAAGTGCTCAACATCCTTAGCCATCAGGGAAATGCAAATCAAAACAACTCTGAGATACCATCTTACTCCTGTCAGAATGGCTAGAATCAAAAACACCGAAGACAATTTATGCTGGAGGGGATGTGGAGAGAGAGGAACACTCCTCCACTGCTGGTGGGAATGCCGACTCATACAACCTCTTTGGAAATCAGTATGGAGATTCCTCAGGAAAATGGGAATTAATCTACCACTAGACCCAGCAATTCCACTCTTAGGCATTTATCCAAATGAGGCAGGTTCATACAACAAGGGCATCTGCTCCACTATGTTCATAGCAGCATTGTTTGTAATAGCCAGAACCTGGAAGCAACCTAGATGCCCCTCAACTGAAGAGTGGATAGAGAAAATGTGGTACATTTACACAATGGAGTATTACTCAGCAGAAAAAAACAATGGAATCTTGAAATTCGCAGGGAAATGGATAGCACTGGAAGAAACCATCCTGAGTGAGGTAACCCAGTCGCAAAAAGACAAACATGGTATGTACTCACTCATATATGGATTTTAGATATGGATCAGGATAGTGCCAGTCTGCACTCCCACAGATAGAGAGTCTGGGAAACAGGAAAGAACCTAAAAGATATGCATATATGCATAGTACCCAAGAGAAGAGGATTGAGACAAGATGCTCTGAATGGATGGGGAACAGGGCGAGGGGGGTAGTGGGACCTGGGAAGAATAGAGGGGGTAAAGAGGAAGGGAGTTGGTCATGGGGGAACAGGAAGTTGAGGGGGTGGGGGTAGAATAGGGGGAAGAGGGAATCATAGGATCGAAGACAGATCAGGCACCAGAGTGACCTCGAGTGATCTAAAGGTATAACATCAATTGGCAAGCTAAGCAATAGTGGAGGGACCACCTCGAATGCCCATTCCTGATAATGAACTTGATGTCTATAACTATCCGGGAGCCTTCATCCTGGGACTGATGGAAGCAGAGGCAAACACACAGCTAAGCACTGAACTGAACCCAAGGAACCCAGTGACAGAGAGAGAGGAATGATGAGCAAATTGGCAAAGAATGGGCTGGCAAAACCAGCAGAGACAGCTGATCTGAACAGGGGAGTGCTCTTGGACCCCAGACCGACAGTGGGGAGGCCAGAATGGGACTGATCTGGACCCCCCAAATGTGAGTGTCAGTGAGAAGGCCTGGATAACCTATGGGGCCCTGAGCTGTGGATCAGTGTCTATCCCTGGTATACAATCTGTCTTCATGTGCCTATAGCACAAAGAGAGATGCTCTCTCAGCCTGGACTCTTAGGGGAGTACCTTGACCCTACCAAGAGTAAAATGATAGACTCTAGACATCCCCTATGTGGAAGGATTTGGCAATAGGGTGGGAGGGAGGGTGGAAGGGGAGTGCGGGAGGAGGGGAGGGAGAGGGAACTGGGATTGACATGTAAAACAAGCTATTTAAAATTAAAATAAAAAAATACACACAAAAAAATTATACTTTACTGCTGGGCTTTGATGGTGTACTCCTTTAATCCCAGTATTCGGGAGGCACAGGCAGGGGGATCTCTGTGAGTTTGAGAACATACTGGTATACAGAGAATGTTCCAGGACAGCTCCAAAAAAATAAAGAGAAACCCTGTCTCAAAAAACAAAAAAAAATCTATTTTCCTTGGGAATCTCTTTGTGGGAAAGACTTGAGTCTTCCAAATGAGAATGTATCTACTGGAGAAACATTTACCTTTATCTGACTACCTTACATGAAAAAAGTAACTGAGAATGTGGGGGTGTTTTAGAGATGGGGAAAATGCATTTTTTCCTTCATTAAATCATTTAATTTTGCACATATTTGCCTTCTATCTCAACCCATTAGCATCCCAGTGATGGATTATTCACTGTGTTTTCTTTATTGTTCCAAATTAGTCAACATGAATAAATATGTTTTAAATTTGTATTAATTTTGTCATTTTACAATTTGTGTTGTTTTTCTTCTCTTCTTTTTAAGAATAGCATTACTGTGACTCCCTGTCTGGCCTAGACCTTGCACTATAGAATATGCTGTCCTAGGGTACCAGAGATGT
The DNA here is from genome assembly GCF_017639785.1 of Mesocricetus auratus. Taxonomy (NCBI): domain Eukaryota; kingdom Metazoa; phylum Chordata; class Mammalia; order Rodentia; family Cricetidae; genus Mesocricetus; species Mesocricetus auratus. The sequence continues at coordinate 3,420 of NW_024434883.1, read as the reverse complement.
CTGTCCATCTTGACTTCAGAGTACCTGCATGGTAGTTGGCCATGACACTAGATAACTTGATTCATTTAATAGACTTCCTGAGGATTGCTCACTGAGTCTGGCTAGTTAGGGCAGCAAGGGCACAGGCTCTGGTCCTAACTCCAGTAACAGAGGAAGGTAACCATCAAATGCAGCCTTTCAACCTTAAAGTCCACTGTCTTCCAACTCTGAGAAATAGTCATCCCTATCATTGACTATAACTCATCAAAGGACCTGGGAAGAGTTTTGCGGGCTCTCTCTCTCTCTCTGTCTCTGTCTCTCTTCCTCTTTCTCTCTCTTCCTCTTTCTCTCTCACCCCTCTCTCTCTCTCTGGGCTTCTGACAGTGTCAGAAGGGCACAGATTGCATATTCTGGAGCAGGAATGCCTCAATGGATCATTTTTTATTATCTGTGTAAGTTGTTCCCCAATAAAACACCCATACATCATTTACCTTAAGTCCAGTGAACTCATTGACACCCGTCTTCACATGAAAAGAAAGTTTATTGAAAATAAACACAAGTATTAACTCTAAAGTCTCTACCAAATTGTTTACATGAATAGCAATTTCTCTTCCATGACTTGTTCCCCATTACCTAATATAAAAATGCTACACAAAGGGTTCAAAATATAAACAGGGTTATAGATTTGGATGAGCAAAGTAATGACAAGTTCACTACCAGGAGCTACCTCAGGTTTTTGAGAACTTTCTGTAGTCTCTGCTACAGAAAAATTTGAGGGTCTACCCTTCTTGGAAACATGCATGACCCATCACAAACCCAAACACTGACATCACATAATTAAATTCAATCAATTCTCCAACCAAACATATTTTCACAGGTGAAGATTTTCTCTTGTATGTACTCATTCTAGTATCCCAGGGGTTGAGGATATTAAAGTCTTAACAGTTTCCCTTCATCATACATTGGTTCATGTAACAGAAAGCAAGCATGCAGGATTGAATTTAGAGAAATCAAGTGATCTGAATGATGTTTTTGTCTCCAATTAAAGAAAAGCATGAAAACAAAAAGGGTTACCTTATCAGTGAACTCGTAGGATTTTGTACACATGAGTTTGCATGTGCAAACACAACAATGCTTGAACAGATCGTTGACACTTGTCAGATGTCTTTCCCTGCAGAATATTGTGTAACTAAATGTGTGCTCATTGTAAATCTTGCAAAAGCCTTTATACAGAAATTTCCTTCAGTATTAAATTTTTTCAGGACCTCACAGATTATTGAGTTATGCAGAGTGCACAGGTTTACCACACTGCTTACAATTAAAGGGTTTCTCTACAGTGTGATTCCTTATAAAGGCTTTACCTCATCGGTTTCATTCACAGGGTCTGTCTTGGGTATGTGTTCTTTTATGATATTGAAGACTCCTGACTTCTCTCCAGTGTGTGTTCTTTTATGATATTTAAGACCACTGGCATGTGAAAAGATGCCATGATGCCACAGTGTATAAGTGTGATGTCATATTACACTATAGTGAGGTCACAGTGTATAATTGTTATGTCATAGTACATTATAGTGATGTCACAGTGCATAACTGTGATGTCATAGTGCAATATAGTGATGCCACATATATAATTGTGATGTCATAGTGCAGTATAGTTATATCACAGTGTAATATAGTGATGTCACAGTGTAGTTTAGTGATGTCACCATGCAATATGGTGATGTCACATTGTATAAATGTGATGTCACTCTGTACTACAGTGATGTCACAATGTATAATTGTGATGTCAAGTGCAGGATAATAATGTCACGATGTATAAATGTGATGCCACAGTGTACTATAGTGATGTCACAGTGTAGTTTAGTGATGTCACCATGCAATATGGTGATGTCACAGTGTATAAATGTGATGTCACTGTGTACTATAGTGATGTCACAATGTATAATTGTGATGTCACAGTGCACTATAGTGACGTCACGATGCATAATTGTGATGTCACAGTGCAGTATATATTTAATTATCTATCTGTTCAATTTGTTTGTTTATTATCTGAGGTTTTTTTTCTATGACAGAAAGAGAGAGAGAGAGATGAGCAAGTCAATCAGTTCTCTGTTTTTTCTTTTACTTGTTTGTATAAGACAAAAACCATGTGTCTGTCTGTCTGTCTATCTATGCATCTATTTATTTTATTTACCTACCTGTTAATTATTTTTTTATTTTTATTATTTGTGTATGTGCATGTACACTTCTATACCAGCAGATGGCGTTGGATCCTCTGTCTCTGTTTCTCGGTCTATCTATGTATCTACTTATTCATCCATTTATCTGTGCATCCTTTACTTATTTCATTAAAAATTATTTATTTATTCATTCATTCATTCATTTATTTATTTACTTGTGAGTCCGCATGTACACTTCTATACCAGCAGAGGGCATTAGATCTGTCTCTCTCTCTCTCTGTATCTACTTATTCGTTTATTTATCTGTGTATCCTTTACTTATTTCATTAACTATTTATTTATTTAAAAGTCCTGTTTGTCTATACATTTATTTACCTACCTACCTACCTGTTATTTATTAATTCATTCATTTTTGCGTGTGTGTGTGTGTGTGTGTGTGTGTGTGCGCGTGCGCACGCGCATGCACACCTCTATACCAGCAGAGGGCATTATGTCCTAGGACGCTGAACTGATTTCAGAACTTTATCTCTTTCCTTCCTTACTTATTATTATTTATTTTTTTGCTTTTATCTTTATGCTATTTGCCCGATTCTTAGAGAGAGTTTACCTCTAAAACTAACACCGTGGGTTTGTTGTTGCTGCTGATTGTTTGTTTTTAAGTGGATTTTTAATATTTGGGATTTCAGATCAATTTTCTTAATTGGGGGTTGTTTCCTGGGATGTGGTCACATGAATGATCAGATCTGCCTTCCTGTCTGCCTGTTTGCAATATATATGTCTTCATTGTTTTTGTTTCTCTCTCTCTAGCCCTGGAAACATCTTTCTGAGAAGAACACGCTGGCCTCCAAATCACTCCTGATGGGGCTGCATACAAGGTGAGTGTGTGTGCACCCACATGCACATGCATGGGCGCACACAGAAATCACTGGGGAGCTACTAGAAAGCAAGCACCAATATATTATTATTATTATTATTATTCCCTAAAACTATTCACATTAACCAATTTCTTTTCTTGTGTAAGTCAGAGATCCATCTGCCTGTCTGTGACATGCAAAAGAAGAAGAAACTTCATCACCCCAACATAAGAAGGAAGACTCCTGCTTCACTCAGGCAATACAGGTCCTGAGTGGCTGTGTGGAGTCAGAGGAGAGAAGGAGGAGACTGCCACGATCTGAGGATTCTTTCTGCCAGTAGTATTTCATTGAGAAAATATAGTTGCTCCTAGGATTAAACAGGAGACGAGGGGAATACGAACACTGTG
>NW_024434882.1:0-8366 GCF_017639785.1 Mesocricetus auratus | reverse complement strand
GGAAACAGAAACTTCATTTAGTGGGAATCCAGCATGGGACTGATCAAGACCCCCTGAATCTGGGTGTCAGTGAGGAGGCCTAGGGAATCTATTGAGCCTTGGGCAGCAGATCAATAACCATCCCAAGTACACACACGGAATTTGGACTCCCATAGAACAATGTGAGGTGCACTCTCACCTAGAACTCTTGGGGAAGGGTCTAGGCCCTGCCCTATATGAAATGACAGACTATGCACACCCCCATGGAGGGCCTCACCCTCCCTAGGGAAATGCGGGGATAACGGGGGTGTTGGGGGGAGAGCATGGGAGGAGGGGAGGGAATGGCATAGGGACCTGGAACTGACTTGTGAAGCAACCTCATTTCTTACCTAAATTTACACTGGAAAATAAAATAAAAAAAATAAAAAAAATAAATTCAACTTAATAGTACAGAAAACATATTCAACAAAATCATAGAAGAAAACTTCCCTAACGTAAAGAAAGATATGCCTATGAAAGTACAAGAATCTTACAGAACACCAAATAGGCTCGACCAGAAAAAGAAGTCACCTCGCCATATAATAATCAAAACATCAAACCTACAGAGTAAAAAGAAAATATTAAGAGCAGCTAAAGAAAAAGGCCAAGTAACATACAAAGGCAGACCTATCCGAATTACACCTGACTTCTCAATGGAAACGATGAAAGCCAGAAGATCCTGGTCAGATGTCCTACAAACGCTAAGGGAACAAGGATGCCAGCCCAGACTACTATATCCAGCAAAGCTCTCAATTACCATAGATGGAGAAAACAAAATATTCCATGACAAAGCCAGATTTTTTTTTGTTTTTTTTTGTTTCTATTCATATTCTTTTTTTTTTGAATTGTAAGTTTTTTTTAAATTTTAAATAACTTGTTTTACATGTCAATCCCAGTTCCCTCTCCCTCCCCTCCTCCCGCACTCCCCTTCTACCCTCCCTCCCACCCTATTGCCAAATCCTTCCACATAGGGGATGTCTAGAGTCTATCATTTTACTCTTGGTAGGGTCAAGGCACCCCCTAAGAGTCCAGGCTGAGAGAGCATCTCTTTGTGCTATAGGCACATGAAGACAGATTGTATACCAGGGAAAGACACTGATCCACAGCTCAGAGCCCCATAGGTTGTCCAGGCCTTCTCACTGACACTCACATTTGGGGGGGGTCCAGATCAGTCCCATTCTGGCCTCCCCACTGTCGGTCTGGGGTCCAAGAGCACTCCCCTGTTCAGATCAGCTGTCTCTGCTGGTTTTGCCAGCCCATTCTTTGCCAATTTGCTCATCATTCCTCTCTCTCTGTCACTGGGTTCCTTGGGTTCAGTTCAGTGCTTAGTTGTGTGTTTGCCTCTGCTTCCATCAGTCCCAGGATGAAGGCTCCCAGATAGTTATAGACATCAAGTTCATTATCAGGAATGGGTATTCGAGGTGGTCCTTCCACTATTGCTTAGCTTGCCAATTGATGTTATAACTTTAGATCACTCGAGGTCACTCTGGTGCCTGATCTGTCTTCGATCCTATGATTCCCTCTTCCCCCTATTCTACCCCCACCCCCTCAACTTCCTGTTCCCCCATGACCAATTCCCTTCCTCTTTACCCCCTCTATTCTTCCCAGGTCCCAATACCCCCCCCTCGCCCTGTTCCCCATCCATTCAGAGGATCTTGTCTCCATCCTCTTCTCTTGGGTACTATGCATATATGCATATTTTTTAGGTTCTTTCCTGTTTCCCAGACTCTCTATCTGTGGAAGTGCAGACTGGCACTATCCTGATCCATATCTAAAATCCATATATGAGTGAGTACATACCATGTTTGTCTTTTTGCGACTGGGTTACCTCACTCAGGATGGTTTCTTCCAGTGCTATCCATTTCCCTGCGAATTTCAAGGTTCCATTGTTTTTTTCTGCTGAGTAATACTCCATTGTGTAAATGTACCACATTTTCTCTATCCACTCTTCAGTTGAGGGGCATCTAGGTTGCTTCCAGGTTCTGGCTATTACAAACAATGCTGCTATGAACATAGTGGAGCAGATGCCCTTGTTGTATGAACCTGCCTCATTTGGATAAATGCCTAAGAGTGGAATTGCTGGGTCTAGTGGTAGATTAATTCCCATTTTCCTGAAGAATCTCCATACTGATTTCCAAAGAGGCTGTATGAGTTGGCATTCCCACCAGCAGTGGAGGAGTGTTCCTCTCTCTCCACATCCCCTCTAGCATAAATTGTCTTCGGTGTTTTTGATTTTAGCCATTCTGACAGGAGTAAGATGGTATCTCAGATTTGTTTTGATTTGCATTTCCCTGATGGCTAAGGATGTTGAGCACTTTCTTAAGTGTCTCTTGGCCATTTTAGCCTCCTCTACTGAGAATTCTCTATTTAGCTCTGTAACCCACCTTTCAAGTGGATCCTTTGGTGTTTTGGAGACTTGTTTCTTGAGTTCTTTGTAAATTTTGGAGATTAGCCCTCTGTCAGATGTAGGGTTAGTGAATATCTTTTCCCATTCTGTGGCCTGCCTTTTTGTCTTTTTGATTGTGTCCTTTGCCTTACAGAAGCTTTTTAGTTTCAGAAGGTCCCATTTGTTAATTGTTGATCTCAGTGCCTGTGCCACTGGTGTTATGTTTAGGAAGTGGTCTCCTGTACCAACTCGTTGAAGAGTAACTCCCACTTTCTCTTCTAAAAGTTTCAGTGTGGCTGGATGTATGTTGAGATCTTTGATCCATTTGGACTTAAGTTTTGTACAAGGCGATAAACATGGATCTATCTGCAGCCTTCTGCATACCACTACCCAGTTATGCCAGCACCATTTGTTGAAGATGCTTTCTTTTTTCCACTGTACAGTTTTAGCTTCTTTGTCAAAAATCAGGTGTTCATAGGTGTGTGGGTTAAAATTAGGGCTTTCGATTCGGTTCCATTGGTCTACCTGCCTATTTTTGTGCCAATACCAAGCTGTTTTCAGAACTATAGCTCTATAATAGAGCTTGCAGTCAGGTATGGTGATGGCTCCTAAAGTTCCTTTATTGTATAGGGATGTTTTGGCTATCCTGGGCCTTTTGTTTTTCCATATAAAGTTGATTAATGTTGTTTCCAGGTCCTTGAAGAATTGTGATGGAATTTTGATAGGGATTGCATTGAATCTATAGACTGCTTTTGGCAAGATTGCCATTTTTATTATGTTGATCCTACCAATCCAAGAGCATGGGAGATCTTTCCATTTTCTGGTATCTTCTTTGCTTTCTTTCTTCAAAGACACAAAGTTCTTGATATACAGGTCTTTCACTTCCTTGGTTAGCATTATCCCCAGATATTTGATGCTGTTTTTGGCTATTGTAAAAGGTGATGTTTCTCTGATTTCTTTCTCAGTCACTTCATCATCTGTATATAATAGGGCCACTGATTTTTTTGAGTTTACCTTGTATCCTGCCACATTGCTGAAGTTGTTTATCAGCTCTAGGAGTAACCTTGCGGAGTTTTTTGGGTCACTAATGTAAACTATCATATCATCTGCAAATAATGAAAGTTTGACTTCTTCTTTTCCTATTTGTATCCCCTTTATCTCCTTTTGTTGTCTTATTGCTGTAGCTAGAAATTCAAGTACAATATTGAAGAGATATGGAGAGAGTGGACAGCCTTGTCTTGTTCCTGATTTTAGAGGAATTGCTTTGAGTTTCTCTCCATTTAGTTTGATGTTAGCTGTTGGTTTACTGTATATTGCTTTTATTATATTCAGGTACGTTCCTGTTATCCCTGATCTCTCTAGGACCTTTATCATGAAGGGGTGCTGGATTTTGTCAAAGGCTTTTTCAGCATCTAGTGAGATGATCATGTGGTTTTTCTTTCGCAGATTGTTAATATGGTGGATTACATTGATAGATTTTCTAATGTTGAACCATCCCTGCATTCCTGGAATGAAGCCTACTTGATCATGGTGGATGATTTTTCTGATGTGTTCTTGAATCCGGTTTGCAAGTATTTTATTGAGTATTTTTGCATCAATGTTCATGAGGGAAATTGGTCGATAGTTCTCTTTCTTAGTTGTGTCTTTGTGTGGCTTGTGTATCAAGGTAATTGTAGCCTCGTAGAAAGAGTTTGGCAGTGAGCCTCCTGCTTCTATAGTGTGGAATACTTTGACGAGTATTGGAATGAGCTCTTCTTTGAATTTCTGGTAGAGTTCTGCACTGAAGCCATCTGGGCCTGGGCTTTTTTTGTTTGGGAGACTTTTGATGACTGCTTCTATTTCATTAGGGGTTATAGGTCTGTTTAGATTATTTATCTGTTCTTGGTTTAGTTTTGGCAAGTGATATCTATCCAGGAAATTGTCCATTTCCTTTAAATTTTCAAATTTTGTGGAGTACAGATTTTCATAGTATGCCCTGATGTTTCTCTTGATTTCCTCAGAGTCCGTTGTTATGTCCCCTTTCTCATCCATGATTTTGTTAATTAGCATTTTCTCTATCTGTCTTTTGGTTAGTTTGGACAGAGGTTTGTCTATTTTGTTGATTTTCTCAAAGAAACAACTCTTTGTTTCATTGATTCTTCTCAATGTTTTCCTGGTTTCTACTTGATTGATTTCAGCCCTCAATTTGATTATTTCCTGGCGTCTGCTCCTCCTGGGGGAGTTTGCTTCTTTTTGTTCTAGAACATTCAGCTGTGCTATCAATTCTCTAGTATGACTGTTCTCCAGTTTTTTCATGTGGGCACTTAGTGCTATAAACTTTCTTCTCAGCACTGCTTTCAAAGTGTCCCATAAGTTTGTGTATGTTGTGTCTTCATTCTCATTGAAATCGAGGAAGTCTTTAATTTCTTTTTTTATTTGTTCCTTTACCCAGGGATGGTGCAATTGTGCATTGTTCAATCTCCATGAGTTTGTAGGGTTTCTGCGATTTGTGTTATTGTTGAATTCTAATGTTAATGCATGGTGGTCTGATAAGATGCAGGGGGTTATTCCAATTATTTTGTAGTTGCTGAGGTTTGCTATGTTGCCAAGTATGTGGTAAATTTTAGAGAAGGTTCCATGTGGTGCCGAGAAGAATGTATATCCCTTTGTATTTGGGTGGAATGTTCTATAGATGTCTGTTAAACCCAGTTAGGTCATAACTTCTATTAATTCTTTTGTTTCTTTGTTAAGTTTCTGTCTGGAGGTCCTATCTAGCGGTGAGAGCGGAGTGTTGAAGTCTCCTACTATTAGTGTGTGAGATTTTATGTGCATTTTGAGCTTTAGTAATGTTTCTTTCACGAATGTATGTGCCTTTGTATTTGGGGCGTAGATATTTAAAATCGAGACTTCGTCTTGATGTATTTTTCCTTTGATGAATATGAAGTGCCCTTCTTCATCTCTTTTGATTGATTTTAATTTGAAGCCTAATTTGTTAGATATTAGGATTGCTACGCCCGCTTGTTTCTTGGGGCCGTTTGATTGGAAGATCTTTTCCCAGCCCTTTACTCTGAGATAACGTCTGTCTTTGGTGTTGAGATGTGTTTCTTGTATGCAGCAGAAGGAAGGGTTCTGTCTTCGTATCCATTCTGCTAGTCTGTGTCTTTTTATAGGTAAGTTGAGGCCATTGACATTGAGGGATATTAATGACCATTGATTGGTGATCCTTGTTTGCGCTTGATTTATTGTTAGTGAAGTTATTTTGTGTAGTTTCTCCTCCCTTTTTCTTTTAGTGTTTTGTAAAGTATGATTCTATATTGCCTGTGTCTTTGTGAATGTAGTTATCTTCCTTGGCTCTAGGTTTTCCTTCTAGCATTTTCTGTAGAGCTGGATTCATGGATACGTATTGTTTAAATCTGGCTTTGTCATGGAATATTTTGTTTTCTCCATCTATGGTAATTGAGAGCTTTGCTGGATATAGTAGTCTGGGCTGGCATCCTTGTTCCCTTAGCGTTTGTAGGACATCTGACCAGGATCTTCTGGCTTTCATCGTTTCCATTGAGAAGTCAGGTGTAATTCGGATAGGTCTGCCTTTGTATGTTACTTGGCCTTTTTCTTTAGCTGCTCTTAATATTTTCTCTTTGCTCTGTAGGTTTGATGTTTTGATTATTATATGGCGAGGTGACTTCTTTTTCTTGTCAAGCCTATTTGGTGTTCTGTAAGATTCTTGTACTTTCATAGGCATATCTTTCTTTAGGTTAGGGAAGTTTTCTTCTATGATTTTGTTGAATATGTTTTCTGTACCTTTAAGTTGAAGTTCTTCACCTTCTTCTATACCTATTATTCTCAGGTTTGGCTTCTTCACGATGTCCCATATTTCCTGAATATTTTGTGTTAAGGATTTGTTGGTTTTGAGATTTTCTTTGGTTGACGATGCTATGTCCTCTAATGAGTCTTCAACACCTGAGATTCTCTCTTCTATCTCTTGTATTCTATTGGTGATGCTTGCATCTGTAATTCCAGACCGTTTACCGAGCTTTTCTATTTCCAGCATCCCTTCATTCTGTGTTTTCTTTATCGTTTCTATTTCAGCTTTCAATCCTCAACTGTTTGAGCTGTTTCCTTAGTTTTCTTGGTTGTTTTTTCTTGGTGCTCTTTAGATTCTTTGAGAGATTTGTTTATTTCTTGAATTTTATCCCCCATTTCATGGATTTTTTTGTTTGTTTTTTCTTCTATTTACTTAAGGGATTTCCTCGTTTCTTCTCTGAGGCTCTCCATCATCTTCATGAAATAATTTTTAAGGTCTGTCTCCTCTTCTTCATGTATGTAGTGCTTTTCAGGTCTTTCTGGTCTTGGATCCCTGGATTCTGGTGGGGTCGTGTTGGTGTTTCTATTGCTGAGTGATCTCTTATTCTGTCTTCTTCCCATCTCTTCTTCCAGTGGGTGCTGGTGGGGGCTTTCTGTTTCCACTGGTCTCCTTCCTTACTGCAGCTGAAGCTGAAGCTGGCCTTGCTGGGGTTGGGGTCTTGGAGGGGCTGATCTCTTTCCTGTGTGGGCGGCTCTTCAGAAACTGGGCTCGCTGGGTTGGAGTCTTGGAGGGGCTGATCTCTTTCCTGTGTGGGCGGCTCTTCTGGAAGCCGCGAGAGGCCCCGAAGATGGAGGGGGATGGGTGATGGGCGGGTGGTCCCAGCCGGGGACCCAATCTCACCTGAAGCTGGGCTCGCTGGGTTGGGGTCTTGGAGGGGCTGATCTCTTTCCTGTGTGGGCGGCTCTTCTGGAAGCCGGGAGCGGCCCCGAAGATGGAGGGGGTTGGGTGATGGGCGGGTGGTCCCAGCCAGAGACCCAATCTCACCTGAAGCTGGGCTCGCTGGGTTGGGGTCTTGGAGGGCTGATCTCTTTCCTGTGTGGGCGGCTCTTCTAGAAGCCGGGAGCAGCCCCGAAGATGGAGGGGGATGGGTGATGGGCGGGTGGTCCCAGCCAGAGACCCAATCTCACCTGAAGCTGGGCTCGCTGGGTTGGGGTCTTGGAGGGGCTGATCTCTTTCCTGTGTGGGCGGCTCTTCTGGAAGCCGGGAGCGGCCCCGAAGATGGAGTGGGTTGGGTGATGGGCGGGTGGTCCCAGCTGGGGACCCAATCTCACCTGAAGCTGGGCTCGCTGGGTTGGGGTCTTGGAGGGTCTGATCTCTTTCCTGTGTGGGCGGCTCTTCTAGAAGCCGGGAGCGGCCCCGAAGATGGAGGGGGATGGGTGATGGGCGGGTGGTCCCAGCCAGAGACCCAATCTCACCTGAAGCTGGGCTCGCAGGGTTGGGGTCTTGGAGGGGCTGATCTCTTTCCTGTGTGGGCGGCTCTTCTAGAAGCCGGGAGCGGCCCCGAAGATGGGGGAGATGGGTGATGGGCGGGTGGTCCCAGCCGGGGACCCAATCTCACCTGAAGCTGGGCTCCCTGGGGTTGGGGTCTTGGAGGGGCTGATCTCTTTCCTGTGTGGGCGGCTCTTCTGGAAGCCGGGAGATGCCCCGAAGATGGAGGGGGATGTGTGATGGGCGGGTGGTCCCAGCCGGGGAACCAACTTCACCTGAAGCTGGGCTTGCTGGGTTGGGGTCTTGGAGGGGCCTGTGTGGCCGGTTCTTCTGGAAGCCGGGAGCGGCCCCGAAGATGGAGGGGGATGGGTGATGGGCGGGTGGTCCCAGCCGGGGACCCAATATCACCTGAAGCTGGGCTCGCTGGGTTGGGGTCTTGGAGGGGCTGATCTCTTTCCTGTGTGGACGGCTCTTCTGGAAGCCGGGAGTGGCCCCGAAGATGGAGGGGGTTGGGTGATGGGCGGGTGGTCCCAGCCAGAGACCCAATCTCACCTGAAGCTGGGCTCGCTGGGTTGGGGTCTTGGAGGGGCTGATCTCTTTCCTGTGTGGGCGGCTCTTCTGGAAGCTGGGAGCGGCCCAGAAGATGACAAAGCCAGATTTAAACAATACGTATCCATGAATCCAGCTCTA
>NW_024434881.1:0-3198 GCF_017639785.1 Mesocricetus auratus | reverse complement strand
ATTGTCCATTTCCTTTAAATTTTCCAGTTTTTTAGTATAGATGTTCAAAGTATGAGGCCATTAGTTTCTGGATTTCCCTCGTGGCTGTTGTTCTGTCCTGTAGAGAGCTGCAAAGTGCCGCACCCTTAAGATGGTGCTGGCTTCTGCCTTTTGCTAGCCCGACAGCAAGTGCTCTCTGTGATAAACAACTCCTTATTTGGTCAAGGCTGGATATCAGGCTTGCTTCCTCGTATGTGGACCTATCTGCTGTCGCCACATGGCTTACCGGGGTTGGCTGCCCAAGGGCCTTTTTAAGCTGTGGGCAGGCACTCCCTGGGGTCAGAAGATTTGTTCAAGGTCCTGAATAAACCGCTTGTGAGAAGGATTCCTGAGTCGCGTCTTCCTTGCTGGTCCAGGTGGTCGTGACAGTTGGTGGCCCGTACGGGGAACGCTCGTACAAAGAAAGGAATTCAGAACTCACAGCGGTCAGGGGGTGCACCGGTAAGTCCCCAGGTAAGGCGGGGATCCGGGAAAAGAGCGGGATTATTGTTCTCACCCATAGAGAAGGGGAGAACGGTCAGGAGAGCCGCGTCAAAGCGGACGGGAAAGCAAAGCAGCAGTGCCGCGTCAAAGCGGACGGGACAAAAAGAAAAGTAGTAGAGCCGCGTCAAAGCGGACAGGATAAAAATAAAAGTAGTAGAGCCGCGTCAAAGCGGACGGGACAAAAAGGAAAGTAGTAGAGCCGCATCAAAGCGGACGGAGTAAAAGTTAAACAAAGGATTTCTTGGGTTTTCTTTTCACTGTTTGTTATTAAAACATGGGTAATTCCACATCCCGCCCAATTTTTCTGGCACTCAACGAGTTGCTGCGATCAAAGAATCTTAGACTAAAAAAGGGACCACGACAAGAGCGGGGCAAAAAAAGGACTGGGACAAGAGCAATTGGTTTACTTCTCTCTATAGGTAAAGAGAGAGCAGGAAAAATGGTTCGTGGAGCAGCGAACGGAAAGTAAAAACATTGTTAGCTTGGCTAGCAGGGAACCCAAAGTAAAAGCTAAAAAGAAACATTAGAAGCTTAAAAGAAACATTGTTAGTTTGGCTAGCAGCAAACTGAAAGTAAAAACATTGTTAGTTTGGCTATGGGCGCTTCTCAGTTGCACCCAATTTTTTGGCTCTGAATGAGCTGCTTCGTTCTAAGAATCTAAGATTTTTGGAAGTTAGGGAGACATGGGACTGAGGAACAATATGGAAAATACACAGAAATTCTGGATACTGTATACTATTGTGTTTTTCAGTTTTTTTTTGATTGCTCAGGAAGGAACAACTGCTAAGGTACACTTGATGATAAATGCTGCTAAATTATTTCAAACGCTCAGAGGTGGTGTTCGGCCTGTCTGGAGACTAGTAAAAAGTTCCCTTGAGGATCAGAAGTGTACTGAGGCAGTTAAAAAGGGGAGAAATGCTTTAGAACAATTACAAGATGAGAGATCAGAGCAGACAAACGGTGAAAAGGGAGGAAAACAGAAAAGAAAGATGTACTCAGCTCTAGAAGACTCAGAGTCTACGGATTCCGAGGAGGACGAGGAGGATGAGGAGGAACGCCAAGCTATTGTCATGATCCCCATGGTATGATGAAAAGGTAGATTTGCAAACATGCAGACAGGATATCCAGGACAGGTGTTTGAACAGGTGGATCAGATAGCCATTAAGGCTTGGAAAATCACTGCCAAATTAAGGAGAAGTGAGTGGCAATCTTGGCACCTGGAGGCTGCGAGTGGAAAATGCAAGGATTGTATGTGTTCCTGTTCAGTATGCCAATTTCACAAAAGCTATTTCAAACGCTCAGAGGTGGTGTTCGGCCTGTCTGGAGACTAGTAAAAAGTTCCCTCGAGGATCAGAAGTGTAGTGAGGCAGTTAAAAAGGGGAGAAATGCTTTAGAACAATTACAAGAGGAGAGATCAGAGCAGGCAAACGGTGAAAAGGGAGGAAAACAGAAAAGAAGGATGTACTCAGCTCTAGAAGACTCAGAGTCTACGGACTCCGAGGAGAATGAGGAGGAACTCCAAACTATTGTCATGATCCCCATGGTATGAACAGTGCCCCCTTCCAGCAATGAAAAGGTATATTTGCAAACATGCAGACAGGATATCCAAGACAGGTGTTTGAACAGGTGGATCAAATAGCCATTAAGGCTTGGAAAATCACTGCCAAATTAAGGAGAAGTGAGTGGCAATCTTGGCACCTGGAGGCTGCGAGTGGAAAATGCAAGGATTATATGTGTTCCTGTTCAGTATGCCAATTTCACAAAAGCTACAAATTTGTCCAAGTATTTGTCCAGTTTTCTTTTACATAATTGGTCACCTAAATTTGAAGATACTTTGAAGGAGTTGAGGCTGGCAGTGGTCCATGTGAATTCCACCAGAGTGGACCTTTCCTTTGCATCGGGATTATCGTCCTGGCTGACTTCTACAATGAACCATCTTAAGGAGTGGGCGGGTATAGGAGCATTAACAGGTCTCTTGGTGTTGGTCTCCCTGGTTTGCTTGTGGTTTCTATGTAAGATTAGAGTCACACAAAGAGACACAATGCAGCCATGGTCATTCAGGCCTTTACCGATATTGAAGCAGGACGGTCCCCCACAGGCATGGTTAGCCACCTTAAAAACTAATTAAATATGCTCAGGATGCGAGGCAGAGCACTGCACTCTGAGTCAGCTAATAATGACCCAGAGAAGAGCATGTCTGATTGCATGCGGGTTGGTACCCAAGAATCCCGCCTCTGGAAAAAAGGGTATCGGACGGGTCTGATGTTTGTTAAGTGGATGACACCAAACAAAAATCAGTACAATGTCCCTGTCATTGTCAGAGATCAGACCTCTACTCTTGCCTGTTGCAATTTAAACAAAAAAGGGGGAACTGTAGAGAGCTGCAAAGTGCCGCACCCTTAAGATGGTGCTGGCTTCTGCCTTTTGCTAGCCCGACAGCAAGTGCTCTCTGTGATAAACAACTCCTTATTTGGTCAAGGCTGGATATCAGGCTTGCTTCCTCGTATGTGGACCTATCTGCTGTCGCCACATGGCTTACCGGGGTTGGCCGCCCAAGGGCCTTTTTAAGCTGTGGGCGGGCACTCCCTGGGGTCAGAAGATTTGTTCAAGGTCCTGAATAAACCGCTTGTGAGAAGGATTCCTGAGTCGCGTCTTCCTTGCTGGTCGAGGTGGTCG
>NW_024434880.1:0-23559 GCF_017639785.1 Mesocricetus auratus | reverse complement strand
GTTGACCTAATGCAGCAAAAAACAGACTTTGGCATCATCACTGCTGGGGTGATTATAACTATTGTTGTTGTTGCTAGAGAAGCCAATGTATCTAGGACTGCCATCTCACCATCTGTAACTACAGCCAGCACAGCGGTAAAATGTCAGGGGAGGTGACAGTGGCTCTCAACACTTAGAAATCCTAATATAACTTAGTCAAGGCAGGACTGCTAAATCTTGATCAAGAAACATTCTTAAACCTCTTTGCCTACTGGTTCATCATTTGTATTACCCCTGCCAAATTTTATACACATCAATTGACCAATCAAATTGTTAGGATGAACAAGACCAGTCATCCTCCATCCTCACCAGAGATCATCCTTAGGGGATCCCAGATATAACAGGCCATTTGATCAAAGAATGGGCCAGGCTCCCATCTCTGGGCCTTGTAACCATAGGACTTAATATCATATGCTTCGTTTGGCTAAGGCGCCTCAGCACTAGACAAGCCCAGGCTCAGTTTGTCACTCAAGGAGAACAGAGAGTGCTTCAGCTCAACTATGGTTGAGTCTATAGAAAGATTAGGCAGCCGGTCACAGGTGAGACTAAGGGGATGCAAGCCAACATAAGACAGGATGGTCATACAGCCTGTGTGATTTCTCCATTGACAAGTAAGTTTGGCATTAATATCCATGTCACCTGAGACAGGTGAAAATTTATATATAAAGAAGGGGGAGATGCTGGGTCCACCCCTCATGGGGTCTCTGTGAGTCCCAGGCTATCCAACAGGTGCATCCTGTTTTCTAGTCCAAGTACATCCTATTTTCTATTCCTGTATTACTGGCACAGCCTTGCCCCACTGACATCATCATCTAAGAAGAAGAAAAATCTCTGCCACCTGGGATTTTCCCACTGTGCTGTAAGTTTCTTTATAAGGCTGCTCCCTCTCTACATTAAAGAAGAGAACCCTTAGGCCAAAGGAGCAGACATCTTGACTTTCATTTCAATCTCCAAGTTTTCACCTGATATATTAAACTTGCTAGGGGTGCAAGCACCACAGACTGTCATTTCAGCTTAGTAGAGGTATGATCTACTGGCATGGTTGCTTTGCTTTTCTGACTGTCAACTTGAAGTGTGAACCCCAATATCTATTTCTGGCTTGGTAATTTCCATGTTACAGAAGCCATCTTCTTTGTAAGGATAAAGGCATAGGGCAGAGAAGGAGCACTGGCATGAATGGTGTTTTCTTTTGGGAACTCTGTTAGCCAGTTATATTACTACTTACAACATATGATCTATTATTCCTGCTATTCTAGATAGAACACTGGTTTTCAGAGGTTAAAATTCTCAGGAGGTATTGAATGTCAGGAGATTTGAATTATTGTGCATTGCTATATTTAACATGTTTTGAGCCTTGAAATAGAACCTGTGTCTCGGTGAATTTGGGATTTATTCATAGTGAATTAATACACATAATATAATCAATAACCACAAGCCTGAAAAGGAAAGATAATGGAGGGATCTTGGAAAAAACAAAAAATAAATAAAAATATAATGTTACTTAGAAACTCTGGGGCCATAGATTTGATTAAGTTATCCTTTACAGTCTTTATTTTCTTTTTTCAATAAAATGGTTTTTGGAAGCTAAAAACTTGAGGCATCTTGTACACTTGAAGGCAGTTAGAAGAGATACAGAATGCTTTACTGGACTTACTTCTTATTGGCTAGGACAGGGTCTTTAAAACAAAGAGAGTTTGCTTCAAACCTCCTTTTCATTTAGATATAGTTTGTGTTTTTGTATATTATCATTTCATCTGACCTCAATTCCCCTTCCAACATTATCAATATCTTAAGTTTTTTTTGCACACATTCCACAGTCTGGCGAACACAGTGTTGGTTCATATATAAGTCATGTTCACTAGCAAGTACCTATATGAAGGTATGGCATGTATAAAAATACCTTGTGCTCTACTGATGTAAGACAAGGTAAATAGGTACGGTAACCTGTGTTCAATGTGATTTGCTAATGCAAGTGGGTGCTGTTCCCAATGTGACTTTCTTCAGTAGACATTATGTGAGAGAAGGGACTGCCCATTAAGGCTGGCTTATTCTAGAGATTGTTTTATTTTACTTCAACTGTGCTGGACTGTTTAGATCATTCTGTTGTAGGTATGCTAGTGCCACATTGCCCACCATTAAATTTATATATTCTTATATTTTCAGTTATTCTTCTGGGTTGGGGAGGCTTATAGGTATGAATGTTGTTTATTCTGTTGTCTTTTTTTGATGAATGCCATTTTCCTCTATTATCTGTTTCATTTATTGTCATCTGGATTGAGAGGCTTTGGTGAATGGTATGTATCTACGTCCAGTAGCGTTTTTCAGCTGAGGTTTGTGGGGGATTGAATGTGTAAATCCAACATATCTTCTTGTTCTTACATTTATGTGTCTGCTGGCCTTTGTAGTGTGCTCTTCTTCTGACTGGTGTGGGATACACCTGTACCTGTGGAATCTTCAGGAGTTGCAGTGGAGTGCTGGCCATGGGGAGGAAGATGAGCGTGGTGTTTACCTTAATGTTTTTATTGCTGTGAAGAATCAGCATAAACACTGCCACTATTATAAAGGACATATTTCATTGTGTTGTCTTAATTACATTTCAGAGGTTCACTCCATTATCATCTTGATTGAAAGGAAAGAAATAGGGAGAATAAAGGTAGTTTCTAGACATGAGGAGGCATCTGGTGTTTGACCAATAAAATGAATATAATATAAGGCCAACTCTGCCCAAGACTGTATCTGCCAGCTGTGTTTATAACAGTCTCACAATTTCAGATGGGTCACATCATTGATACTGTGCAACACTGAAAAATGGAACTAGTATGATTCAGGAATCCTTGGAAGAAAAGTTGTTGCACAACCTACACCACCAATGCACCCAGGTGTCTGCAGAGTAGTGTAAGCTTGCTTTTGTGGGAATATACTGCCCACTGAAAGACAGTCATACTGTGGACAGCACCCACTTGGCTTGCCATATCACATTCACACTCTTTGCTGCACCCATTTACCTTGGCTTACATTAGTAGAGCACAAGATATTTGTATACATGCCATAGGTTCATATAGGCTCCTGCTAGTGAACACATCATCTGTCTGAATTAAACACTGTCTTCTCCATATTTCATTGTGTTTTTAAAAAACTAAAGCTATTGATAATGTTGAAAGGATAACCGAGGACAGATGACATGAAAATGTTCACAAAAATGCTCACTATGTCTAAAAGAACAGCAGGTTTGAAGCAATCTTTCTTTGTTTTAAAGGCCATGTCTTAGTCAATGAGAAGTAAGTTCAGGAAACTGTTCTGGATCTAATCTAACTGCCATCAAGAGCACAAGATACCTCAAGGTTTTTGTTTCTAAAAACTGTTTCATTAAAGGAAGAAAATAGAGACAGTAAAGAATAACTTAATCAAAGTCTATGGCCCCAAAGTTTCTTAATAACATATTTTTCCCCAGCTTCCTCAATTCTCTTTCCTTTTCAGATTTGTGGTTATTGATTGTTTTAGTATGGATTAATTAATTATGAATAAATCAAAGACCCACTCAAGAGACAGGTTGTATTTCAAGGCTCAAAACATGTTAATTTTAGCAAAACACAATATTTCAAATCTCTTGATATTGGATCCATCCTGAGAATTTTAACATCAAAAAACCAGTGTTCTGTCTAGCAAAGCAGAAATAATAGGCAGAACACATGCTGTCAACAGCAATATAACTGGACAATTTAGAGTTCCCACAGCAACACACCATGCATGCCAGTGCTCCTTCCTCTGCACTATGTCTTCTTCCTTACAAAGAAGTTGAATACTCTAACATGGAAATTACCTTCCCAGAAATAGATACTGGGTTTCATGCTTCAAGCTGGCTATCAGAAAAGCAAAGCAGTCATGCCAGTAGATCTTACCACTACTAAGCTGAAATGTCAATCTGTGGCACCCACGCAGTGAGCAAGACTAATATTTTGGGTGAAAGCCTGAAGAATGAAATGAAAGATAAGATGTCTGGTCATATGTTATAAGATGTCTCTTCTTTATTGTAGAGACAGAGCAGTCTTATATACAGGCTTATACAACAATGGAAAAACCCCAGGTAGAAGAGTGTTTTCCTCATGCTAGTTGTTGATGTCAATGGAGCAAGGATGGGGCAGTAATCCAGGAATGGAAAACAGGATGTACCTCTTGGCTGACCAGCAACTCACAGAGACCCTGTGGGGGCTTGGCCCAACATCTCCTGCTTCTTTGTATATAAATTAAAACCTGTCTCAAGTGACCAAGCTGTTAATGCCAACCTTACCTGTCAATGGAGAAATCATCCAGGATGTATGACCCTGTGTCTTAGGTTGCCTGGCATCCCCATAGTGTCAACTGTCACTGGCTGCCTAATTTTTCTATAGATTAAAGCATAGTTTTGCTGAAGCATTCTCTGTGGTCCTTGAGTTACAAATTGAGCCTGGACTTGTCTAGCACCAAGGCGCCTTAGCCAAGTGAAGCATATGATAATAAGGTCTATGGCTACATGTCCAGAGATGAGCACATGGCCCATTCTTTGATTAACTAGCTTGCCATCTGGGATTCCCATAAAGATGATCTCTCCAGAGGATGGAAGATCCTGGATCTTGTTCATTTGCCAGTTGATGAGTATAAACTGTGGCAGGGGTAATAAAAATGTGCAACAGGGTAAGCAAACAGGTTTATGGATGTTTGTTCATAAAGATTTAAAATTCTTACATGGACAAAGTCATTTAAGGATATCTGAGTGAGTGCTGAGATCCTCTGTTGCCTCCCCTGCCAGTTTATCCACTGTGCCTGCTGTAATTAGATACTGTGAGATGGCAGTCCTAGATACAGTGGCTGCTATAACAGCAAAAGCAATTAACTACAATCACACCAGCAGTGATGTCAAAGTGTGTTTTGTTGCTGCATTAGGGCAACTTGTGCTTCTCCTTAGAAATACATTAGCACAGGCGTGATTCTAGGAATACAAACTACCAAGTCTGATGTTTCCCTACTCCAACACCATTTCAAGCAGTCATGTCCTGCTCAAATACTGAAAAGGAGCTTTTGGTACTCATCACTCTCCATACAAGTGTCCAATCATTTTAAATGTTTCCCATTTTCTCCAAAGGGAAAATCTGACAAATTAATTCTGTGTTTCAAAATGTGTCAATGGCAAACTGCTAGTCTTCCAGTTCTTTGTTGGCTCCAGCATGAAAACTCACATGTCTGAGAAGTTGATGGAGAAGGCCTGTTAAGAAACTGGAAAACTTGAAATGACAGCTTCCTTTCTTTCTCGGGCTAAAGATTCAATGACATCAAGTGTCAGGAACACTGGCTCAGGGGATCTCATGTGAACTGGATTGGGCAGATTTTCTCTACTTTATGTATCTTACCAAATATTCTGGTAACCACCAAGCATTATATTTTTTCCTGTAAGAAAACACAAATACGACCAAGACCTCACATTATGGCAGAATCATATTTTCTCACTAGGGCATAAATTTCGCCATTTGACCTTACCCAAAGTTGCTTTGGTTCCATCTTGCCAGAATCTGTCAGTAGCAGATTGCTCAGTGTCATCCACTTTTGAAAAATTGAAAATGAGGAGTGCATGACTTAATGAATCATGTGGGCACTGGGATTTAATCTCCTCTTTTTATCTTTTGACATATGCATGTTTGCTTTCCCTGATTGTTTATTTGCCATCAAGAAACCTGAATATCTATCAACTGCCATGTGCACATATTTTAACTCTCCAACTTATGCAATGTGAGTGACAAACATTTGCTATAAGTTTTAAGGAAGTAGGATTTGAGGGTTCCTTTTTAAATTAGTTACAGATAAATATGGTGGGTACACAGCATTGTTTGACAGTTTTGACAGCCATCTCTCTAGTTAAACCAAATTGCTTTCTTAGACTCCTTTTATTCTGAGGAAGAATATTATGAGACTGCAGAGCTCCCTCTACCTGAGATAAAGCAATCAATTTTGTTTGAACTGTTTGCTAACGTTTGTTGATGCTGGATTGTACTCTAAAATTACTAGAACTTGTCTATTCCCCTTATTCCCCTGTCTAGGTGTATTAGGATCACTATCTAAAGCACCAATAAATGTCCTTAAAACAGGATGTAACCACGGATTATATACCAACAATTTTGAAAATCACTCAAAGATTGCAAAATATATGTCACAAAACTTTTGAAACTTACTTGAAATTTGGGAGTATTATTTAAAACCAATCTGTAATCCAATCTGTCACTAGCTGACGAGGCCTCATTTGTATCTTAGCTGACATGGCCTAATTTGTATCTATATAGACTCATTTGTAGGTGGGGTCTAATAGGACAGCAGTTTCTTTGAGGCTTCTTCTCAAAAACTTATTTTCTTCAGATTTCTTTTTCCAACCTTAAAAATTTAGTACTGTCCCTGTCCCTTCTCCTCTGCTAAACTATATAGAATCATCCTTACAGATTTCATTGGCTATTAGGCCATGTTGCAGGCTTCTGTTACTTTTCCACTGACTGTCTCTGAGGACTTAAATTGCCAACGATTTCTATTAAGACACTGACTGACTGGATCTTCTTTTTTGCTACATGTAAAGCAATTTAGGTAGATGCTTAACTCTGTCCAAAGCAATTTAAGTATCATTTTATTCACCTTGAAAGCAATTCAAATATTTCAGGTTTACACATTCACAATCACATTTCACACATACCAGTGTGGCCACACGATATATACAGAACATGCATACATCTTGTAGTCATCCTTCTTCCCTATGTCATGACTAGTTTGTTGAAATGAAACTTCCTTAATTGAAACCTCTTGTGACAGAACAGCTCCTTACAATCCATGAGATAAAACAAAAGGTTGAAAAAGGCCCTCATTGTCTTCAGTATCTTTATATTTACAACTGTCAATCTTCTGTTGTAGTTAGAGAGGTTGAGAGGAGTTTCAATGGGTAACAATAATGTCAGGTCCTTTGCCAAAAATTTGAAATTTTTGAATTCCTACTTGAGTGAATAAAACTTGTTGTGCAGCATCCATGAACCAGCAGAGATTTACTGACCACTGTCAAATCCCGTAACAGGCGCTATTTTCCTATATTTTGGAAACAAAAATAGGTGTGTTCCGAGGGCAGTTGGAAAGTTCAATATCTCTAGCCTCCAATTGCTCTTGCACAAGCTAATGAGAAGTCTTCACTGTCATTTTAGATAGGGACATTGGTCTACCCACATGGATTGCTCTGACATCCATGTGATTGGAAATGGCCATATGGGTGGAGGCTTAGTCACAATGTTCACAGCTAAAAAATGACCCAATCCTCTCCAATCTTCTGACTCATGGCTAACAGAATTTCTTAAAGCAACTGGTTGAATGGAAAAAAGTCTCTGTGCCCCTCATTATCTCTCCACTTGAGAAGTTAATTGCTACACTCAGAATATTTGGCCTTACCTAATCCTTGTAAGGTGGCATAGCATAATGGCAAACAATACTAGTACTAGAGTTTAAGACTGAAGATGGCCAGTAATTTACTAATTGTTCTTCCTGGATATTTATAAATGATTTTTCAAGATAAGACATTTGTTCCTTCATCTTAGCACTATCACACCACAGGGTATGTTTCACTAATCTCCAAAGGAGAAAGGCAGAAACAGGAAAAATTTCCAGTCCTTCTTTCTGAACAGTCCTTTGGAGATATTTTTAGCTTGTTCCCGATCATGAATATTACGTCCTAGTGAGTGTAAAAACCATGGGCTTGCCTTTTCCAAAGCTAAAATAGAGTCTTTGTGTCTTTGGCTTAATGCTGGTACCTTGTCACTTTAACAAGTCTATGAACTGTTCTATCAATACAGCTTTAGAAGCTGTGGTACCCATTTTCTAAATACACTCTCAGAAATCCTTCCCTGCTGGCAAGACTTGGCAGGTAATATTTCAGGGCCACCTTTATTTCCAGATCTTGGTGTCAGGCAAAAGTCTGAAGATTTAATTCAATCCATCCTTCTAACTTCTGAGGGTTGTCTCTCAGATTCCCCTTTATTTCCAGACCTTTGTGTTGGGAAAAATGTCTGGAGATTAAACTATTCAATTTACTAACTATTGCAAGTTGAGGCACATGTTTTCAATTCCTTTCCTTCCCAAGTCTCTTCTTTGTTTTTTTGAATCTTCTTTCTTTTCCACTCAACATTTTTCCCTGAACTTTATCAATTTTTCCAAGTATCTCCAAATCTCGGTGTGACCTCATTGCCATGAGAAAGTCTAATTTATCAGCGGCATACCTGGAGACTGAAATGAAATATAAGATGTCTGGCTGTTCACATTAAGAGGTCTATTCTTCATTGTAGACTCAGAACAGTCTTATATACAATCTTACAGCACAGTGGAAAAACCCTACGTGGTAAAGATCATGTTTCTCTCAGTGCTAGATGTTGATGTTAGTGGGGCAAGGCTGGATGCAGTAGCCAGGACTAGAAAATAAGATGAAGTTGGAAAGGAAAACAGGATGCATGTATTGGCTTACCAGCAACTCACAGAGACCCCATGGGGGCTGGGACCTGACAAGGTTTTACTTCTGGGAATCATTTAGAGATACTGTGTTGGACATAGGGGCACACTAAATATATAGAAATGAAGATCTTAGATGAAATAAAGTAATGGTAAAATTTATAGCCAAGATTGTCACACGGCATTGAAAACAATCAATACTTATTGTCAAGGGATCCTTCAGTGATGGAGATGAGGCAATCTTGCAACTCCTTTGTTTCTCTGGTCACCTGCTCTACCTGGCTGTTCAGTCTCTATGTCTTCTGTTTCATTCCTTTTGGTTGATGAGGGCTGGAGTTGGTGTTATCTCTCCAGCAGTCACTGTGTGGTGAGGAACACAAGTAAACTTGCATTGTGATCAACCACAGATGATATACAGATTACTCTGAGCCTTCAAAAATGTTTCAGAATGCTACTTGCCTGTTAATCACTGACACATCTATGTATTTTGACCCAGGCTGGAAATGCCCCTGCTGGGGATCTTAGCTCTCAAAATTCTGAAGGTATTTGCATGTCTTACCCACCTGCTTTCTCCTGTGCCCTCAGCACATACTTCACATAAAGAATGAACTTCCACAGGCTTATTCATAGCTGCAGATTCTCCATTAAACTTACCTGAAGAGTTCACAAATCTGTGGGCTTAGAAACTAGTAAGAAATTGCTATAGTCCACAGGCATGCTGGTCTTTCTTGAGAATCCAAAACATCCTGATATGTCACACCAAGCACATAGTTATATGTAGGAGGAGTAGCCATACAGGTCCAGAACATGATCTCCAGACTCACAAAGTCATGTAACTGACAACTGAAGGCACACAGAGAAGGTGCACAGCACTTAAAGTAATCTACTGGTGTAGAAATAGTGATGACCTGCCTAGAGCTGTCATGCTCCATGAGTGCCACCCTCCAGTTGGTCTCATTTTGATGCTGGTCCTCCATTAACCAACACTTTACTGTAAGAATTAAAACCCAGAGCTTCTAGGAGAACAGCTTTGCCTTGCCAGTTCCTGGCTTCTGGGAGAGACAAATTACTAGACTGGAATCCTTGATATCCAGAAGACTTGTCAGGCAGGAAAGTCCAATTTCTTCACATAAGCCCCAATTCCTGAGCTCCAATACCTAAAGTCCAAGCTAAACACAACCTTCTATAGGGAGCTCCCCATCTTCAGCTCAGGACTTGCTGTTTATCCTTTTGAATATTTTCTTCTTTGACAGTTTAAACAGAGGCTGAATATCAGTCTTCTTCTGGCTCTCTCTGCTTTGTGTCCCCTCCAAATGCAGTTGATGTTGCTACAACACATGTGACCTCACAGGATTCCTTGTTCACCAGGACACAATGGAATATCAGGGAAGAACCTGCTGATGTCATGTGGAATGAGCATGGCTTACCTACTTGCCAGCTTTCCTCATATCTCAGCAGAAGTCAGGTTTCCCTATCCAGGAATCTCTGCTGTGACACAAAGCAAAACCTGCACCACTTCTTTCTTCCAACTAAATATTGTAAATCCTTTAGAATCTCCCACATGTGGGATTAACTATGCAGATTACAGGTTCTCTACAGTGTGCATTTGCTTCCTGTGAAAACACCTTTCTTGTTATAAGAGGAATTAGGAGTTGAGGAGTTGAATCCTGGCAGTTTTGTGTACTGTAGGAATAATATGAGCCCAAAATACTGGGTTGTGTAGGCTCCTGTAGTGCCTCTACTTTCAGTTTGCCTGGTATCTCACTTACACTTGGTATTTAATCCATGCCATGCATATCTGACCTGAGCTCAAGCATTGCTAAACTTTTGCTTTTATCCAAATTAATATGTATAGACATTGGAGAAATCTTGCCATCACAGTATACTTCTCAGTTCAACTTCTATTGGATTTTAAAACATACAGAAAAGCAAGCCAGGCCCATGTGTATTCTAACCTAGAAGATAGCAGGGAACTATCTCAGGTGGCTAGGTTTGTTTCTTAAATATCCAGCTGAACCAGTTTTGGGAGGAGGCTTCAGACAAGCCAGCATGGTAGGAGCCTATAGAAAGCCAATTGCCTGTGAAGAAAAGCATGTTTTTGCAATACTAGGAAGAGAAAGTGATATTTGATGCTGCTGGTTTACATCAGATCTCAGAATTACTGAGAATTGATTTCTTATAGATAACTACTTCATTCTTGTCAAGTTTTCCTGGAGTGATATAGCAAATGTGTTATAACATTATGGAGGTTGGGAACAAATACCCTTCAAGGTCTCTTTGACACAAAATTTCCTATGCTTGGACTAAGCCCAATTGTTAGGCCCACTAATAAAATAAGCCTGCTTATACACACCATTCAAATGATCACTTAGTCTCCAGGGAGCTAAGATCCCATTAAGTACCTCGAGGAAAAATTCAAAATATTTATATCTGATTGTATTCAAGATAGAAGATAATACCTGACTTCACTGAATCCTTTCATGTTCTGACACCAATAATTGTCTACAATTACTAGATGGTAAGAGAGGGCTCTGCCTTCTGCATAAAATCTAAGTATGTTTCTCAAACAGAGGAGCCTTTCAGATCTCCAACTAACACATCTTTGACACCAGAATTGAGAAAGCACAGGCCCAAGTCATCCTCTATTTCCACAGATTACTCTGTGAACCATCCTACTTCTTCATTAATATTTATATAATTTTTTTCAGATAGGGTCTTATGTAGAAAAGAAGTATCACTAATTCCCTGTTACTGGGATCAGAGACATGTCCCCATGACCCATGCATGGAATTTTATCATTTTTGTTTGGGTTTTAAGTGATGTCCATTTCCTCTTCAATAATGTGGATACCTACTTAGTCATCTTGACAATCCATCACTACAACCACCGAATTTAAATGTTATATATTTTTATATTGGGTCTCTACATATATCTGACCTTCATTTTAAAATTTCATCCCACAAATGACTGACTGTCATTAAGGCCAAAAATTCAAGGTTGGAAATTTTTAATAGCATCTATGAAAACTCTAGATTTCTGTATGCATCTCCTAAGGATAGTAGAAAGTTCATTTTCCATTCTTGCCTCCCCAAATACTAAGATTGAACTTAGGACATGGCACATGCTTGGCAAGTTCCCTATCTCTCAGTTACATCCCTAGACTGTAATTCCATTCCCCGTATCAGCTACAACTAGTATGATGCAAGTGGCAAAAATAGATTGAACTATCAATTTGAACACAGTAAGACTGGTCCTCGAAAACAGAATGCTTTCCTGTAGAAAATTTTATCAGAAAGAGAAGAATTGTCTTGGTCCACTTTGCATACTCTAGACATTTTAGTCTGAGAAATGTTTATATTCAATGAATACTTGGTTGACACTCCTACAGCTTCATGCTGCCAGTAGAGTAAATACACATAATCTATTACTATATTTTGATGTGTGATCCCATATGTAATCCAGAATGGACTCAACATCTTCTCCTCAGTTCCTCTTCCTTTCTAAATTTCAAAAATAAGGGATTGTAATCCACTGCCTACTTAGTGCTCTACATGCTGTTATTATATATTTGCCTCCTCCTCCTCTATCTCCTCCTCCTGCTCTTACTCCAACTTCTTTTTCTCCTTCTTGCTTTTGTTCTTATGCCATTATCAATTATTGATAATATTTTGGTATACTTAAAACAGGGTTTTCAGAGTAGCCGTATAATTCCTGAAAATCATTTTATACACTAGACTGGCCAGAATTCATTAAGTTATGCCTGCATCTGCATTAAGTTATGCCTGCATCTGCCTCCAAAATAGTGAGATTAATGATGTCTGTCAGCATGCACACATATATTTTCATCATTTTTATTCATTTCAGTGTATGTGTTTTGCCAGAATGCACACAGGTGCAAAAAATGAGTTGCTTGGCATTCAGAAATATAGAAAAAATCATCAGATAGACTAAAAACTGAGCTATAGACAACTGTTAACTGTGTGGACTTTAGGAAAAAACTCTGGTCCTCTAGCAAGAGCAGCCTGTGCTTAAAACCACTGAGAAATCTCTCCAGAACCATCCTATTATTTTTAACATGAGTCCTATTATTTGCTCAAAACTCAAAATTTTAACCTCAAATCTCAACCTACAAGTGCAGAGATTGTTAGATTGAGCCATTTGCCTCCTGTTATTCTCTGAATTTCTTACAGTGCCAGGTTAAATTTTGAAATTCAATTCAAGACAGTTTTTTTTCCAGGCAATGACGGTACTTGATTTAAATGATGTTACATGCTTTTATTTTTATTTATTTTATTTATATATATAATTTTATTTATAATTTTAAATTTAAATTAGAAACAAGGTTGCTTCATATGTCAATTCCCAGTCCCTCTCCTTTTCCCTCATCTCCTCCCATACCCTCCAACCAACACCACCAATATCCACTCATTTCCAAAGGGAGGGTAAGGCCCTCTTTGGGGTTGTCCATAGTCTGTCATTTCATCCATGGCAGGGCCTAGGCCCTCCCACAAGAGTTCAGGGTGAGATTGAATATCTCATTGTTGGGTGGGAGTCCAAAGTCCATTTGTATAACCAGGATAAATGCACATCTACTACACAAGGCTCAATAGATTACCAAGCCCTCCTCACTGACACCCATATTCAAGGGGTCATGATCAGTCCCATGCTGGATTCCCAGGCATCACTCTGGGAATCAAGAGTTAAAACATGTCAGGTCAGCTGCTTCTGGGGGTTAAAGCAGCCCAGTCTCAATCCCGTTGGTCATCAGTCCTCCCTCTCTGTTACTGCATTTCTTGAGTTTAGCTCAGAGCTTAGCCATGGGAGTCTGCCATTGTTTCCATCAGCCACCGAATGAAGGTTCTGTCTCCCAGATTCTCTAGCCCAGGGATTGTTGGCTGGCACTCCTCAGATATATGTCTAAAATCCATATATGAGAGAGCACATGCCATGTTTCTATTTTTGTGACTCTGTTACATCACTCAGGATGGTTTCTTCCAGTGCCATCCATTTGTTGCAAATTTCAGGATTCCACTGTTTTTTCTGCTGAAAGGTATTCCATTGTGTAAATGTATCACATTTTCTCTATCCACTCTTCTGTTGAGGGGTGTCTAGGTTGTTTGCAAGTTCTGGCTATTACAAATAATGCTGCTATGAACATAGTGGAACAGACATCCTTGTTGTAAGAATGGACGTCTTTTGGATATATGCCTAATAGTGGAGTTGCTGGGTCTTGTGGTAGGTTTATTCCCATTTTTCTGAGGAATCTCTATACTGATTTCTAAAGTCGCTGTATAAGTTAGCACTCTCCCCAACAGTGGAGGAGTGTTCCCCTTTCACCACTTCCTCTCCAGCATAAATTGTCATTGGTGATTTTGATTTTAGATGTTCTGACAGGAGTAACATGTATCTCAGAGTTGTTTTGATTTCCTTTTCCTGGATGGCTAGGGATATTGAGCAATTTGTTTAGTGTCTTTCAGCCATTTTAGACTCCTATACTGAAAATTCTCTATTTAGTTCTATAGCCCACATTCTAATTGGATCCTTTGGTGTTTTGGAGACTTGCTTCTTGTGTTCTTTGTAAATTTTGGAGATCAGCCCTCTGTCAGATGTGGGGATAGTGAATATGTTTTCCCATTCTGTGGGCTGCCTTTTTTACTTGCTGACTGTGTCCTTTGCCTTACAGAAGCTTCTCAGTTTCAGGAGGTCCCATTTATTAACTGTTGACCTCACTGTCTGTGCTACTGATGTTATGTTCAGTAAGCTGCATCCTGTACCATTTCATTCAAGGGTACCACCCACTTTATCTTCTGAGAGGTTCAGTGTGGCTGGATTTATATTGAGGACTTTGATCCATTTGGACTTAAGATTTGTGCCTGGTGATAGACATGGATTGATCCACATTCTACATGCCAGGATGCAGTTGTGCCAGCACCATTTGTTGAAGTTGCTTTCCTTTTTCCATTGTATATTTTAGCTTCTTTTTCAAAGATCAGATGTTCACGCATGTGTGTGTTATTATCAGGGTTTTCAATTTGACTCTATTTGTCTATGTGTATATTTTTGTGTCAATGCAAAGCTGTTTTCAGGAATGTAGCTCTATAACAGAGCATGAAGTCAGGGATGGTGATGCCTCTGGAAATTGTCTTGTTGAACAGGGTTGTTCTGGCTATCGTGGGTCTTTTGTTTTTCCATAAAAATTGATTATTTTTCTTTCAAGGTCTGTGAAGAATTGTGCTGCTATTTTAATGGGGATTGCATTGAATCTGTAGATTGCTTTTGGCAGGATTGCCATTTTTTCTACATTGATTCTACCTGTCTAAGAACATGGGAGATATTTCCATTTTCTGAGGGCTTCTTTAATTTCTTTCTTTAATGACTGAAAGTTCTTGCAATACATGTCTTTCACTTGTTTGGTTAGCTTTACCACAAGGTATTTTATGTTGTTTGTGGCAATAGTAAAGGGTGATGTTTCCCTGATTTCTTCCTCAGCCCTTTTATCAACTGTATATAGTAGATCTACTAATTTTCTTCAGTTGATCTTGTAATCTGCCACTTTTCTGAAGGTGTTAATCAGCTGTAAGAGTTCCCTGGTAGAGTTCTTTGGGTCATTTATGTAAACTATCTTATCATCTGTAATAGTGAAAGCTTGACCTCTTCCTTTCAAATTTGTATCCCCTTGATCTCCTTTTGTTGTCATATGGCTCTAGCTAGAACTACAAGTAAAATATTGAAAAGGTATGGAGAGAGTGGACAGCCTTGTCTTGTTCCTGATTTTAGAGGAATTGCATTGAGTTTCTGTCCATTTAGTTTAATGTTGGCTGTTGGTTTGCTGTATATAGCTTTTATTATGTTCATGTATGTTCCTGTTATCCCAGATCTCTCCAAGACCTTTATCATAAAGGGGTGTTGGATTTTGTCAAATGGTTTTTGTGCATCTGGTGAGATGATCATATGATTTTTGTTTTTCATCTTGTTTATCTGGTGGATTACACTGATGGATTTTCGTATGTTGAACCATCCCTGCTTTCCTGGAATGAAACCTACTTGATTGTGGTTAATGATTGTTTTTTTAATGTGGTCTTGGACCCGATTTTCCAGTATTTTATTGAGTATTTTTGCATCAATGTTCATGAGGGATATTGGTATGAAGATCTCTTTCTTAGTTGTATTTTTGTGTGGCTTGGGAATCAAGGTTATTGAAGCCTCATAGAAAGAGTTTGGCAATGACCCTTCTGCTTCTATTGTGTGGAAAAGAACCTTGGAACTATAACCATCAGGAGAGGAAGATATGCCACATGGACCCACTAGTAGTAGGGATAGGAAGATGATATTATAAGTACACATTCAACAACAGAAAGCAAATTACTGCAAAAGAGTTTAGGGACTTTACTCCAGAAAGACCTGAATATCTCTACACATATGAGGAAGAAGATAATAATTTTAACAACATATTCAAAAATATAAAAGAGACCCTAAAAGAGGAAATGAGAAAATGTTTTAAAGAAATGGAATAAAAGACAACCCCAGAATTGTAAGAAACAAACAAGCAGTACAATGTTTGAAAGCTCAAATAGAGACAATTAAAAAAGCACAGCCTTTGGGAATGCTAGAGTGAGAAAAGCAGGGTAAATGATGAGGATGTACAGATGTAAATGTAGCCAACATAATTCAAGAAATAGAAGAGAGACACGGAGGAATTGAAGACTCTTTAGAAGAAATAGATTCATCAACAAAATAAAATCATAATCCAACAAATCTCAAAAAAATTATCCAAGAAATATGGGACACCATGAAAAGGACAAACCAAAGAATAATAGGTATAGAAAAAGGTGAAGAAACCCACATCAAATGTGCAGAAAACAAAGCCTAAATTATGGTGGCTTGAGGAGAAACACCGTAGACCTGAGGACTGTACACAGCCGAGCTGGATCCCACCCTGAAGGGATTCAACCCACCCAGAGACTGCCAGCTTCCAAGTCCCAGTCTCCACCCTTGGGACAGAGGAGGTGAGTTGAGGCTACTCTAAATTCTGGTGGGCTGAGCAGAACCACTGGAGACCTGAGGTATGTGCAGAGCAGAGCTGGATCCCACACCAACAGGATTCAGGCTGCCCAGGTACTGCCAATTTCCAAGTCCCAGTCTCCACCCATGCAATAGGGGAGGGGATTCAAGCCTAAGTTCCGGTGGCTTATGTAGAAACACCAGAGACCTGAGGGTAACACAAAGCAGAGTTGGATCCCAGCCTGACAGGATTCAGCCCACACAGAGAGTGCCAGCTTCCAAATCCAAGTCACCCCCCATGGGACAGGTGAGGTGAGGTTTCAGCCTACCCAGAGTTTGCGAAGGTACTGATAGCAGGACAGCCTCCATCGATGCAAGAGGAAAGCCAACAGGATATTGGACCTGCTCCCACCCACTCGAAAGTGGTAACATACCCACCAAGGGGGGAAGGGACTCCTTCTGCCCCGACAGGAAGTACTGATGGGATGGAGACAATACAAAAACACACCTACCAACAGAAAAACTAATATGACACCACCAAAAACTAGAGGATTTTCACCCACAAGACTGAACAGTCCACTGCAGAAAAAGCAGATGAGAAAGACATTAAAAGCAGCTTCATGAAAATGATAGAGTCCCTTAATGAAGTTGTGAGAAAAATCCCTTAAAGACATGTCAGATAAAACAAACCAAAAATAAAAGAATTGTAAGAAATGGAAGAAAAAACAATTCAAAAAGTGCAAAAAAATGCAAGAAATACAAGAAAAGACAAACCAAAAACTTCGACAAATGCAAGAAAGAGAGGAAAAGACAAAGCAAAAATTATAAGAAACAATTAAAAATGTACAAGAGTTGAAGGCTGAAATATAGACAATAAAAAACACAGTCTGAAGGAAGGCTGGAAATAGAAAATCTGGGTAAACAGTCAGGTAGTACAGATACAAGCATAACTAACAGAATACAAGAAAAGGAAGACAGAATCTCCAGTGTTGAAGATACACTACGGGAAATAGATTCATCGAATAAAGAAAATCATAAGTTAAAAAAAATGCCTAACAAAAATATCAAGGAAATATGGAACACTGTGAAAAGAGCAAACCTAAGAGTAATAGGTATAAACCAGTTGGCACTCCCACCAGCAATGGAGGAGTGTCCCCCTTTCACCACTTTGGAAAGCAGTATGGAGATTCCTCAGAAAAATGGGAATAAACCTACCACAAGACCCAGCAACTCCACTCTTAGGCATATACCCAAAAGATGCCCATTCATACAACAAAGATGTCTGATCCACTATGTTCATAGCAGCTTTATTTGTAATAGCCAGAACTTGGAAGCAACCTAGATGTCCCTCACCCGAAGAGTGGATAGAGAAAATGTGGTACATCTACACAATGGAGTACTATTCAGCAGAAAAAAATAATGGAATCATGAGATTCACATGCAAATGGATGACACTAGAAGAAACCATCCTGAGTGAGGTAACCCAGTCACAAAAAGAGAAACATGGCATGTACTCTCTCATATATGGATTTTAGACATAGATCTGGGGAGTGCCAGCCTACAATCCTATGGCCAGAGGGTCTGGGAAACAGAAACTACGTTTAGTGGCTGGTTAAGTACTGAGCTGAACTCAAGAAAGCCAGTATCAGAGAGGGAGGACTGATGATCAAAGGGATTAAGACTGGGCTGGTTTAACCCCCAGAAAGAGCTGACCAGACAAAGGTTAACTCTTGAATCCCAGGCATCAGCCTGGGAATCCAGCATGGGACTGATCAAGACCACCTGAATCTGGGTGTCAGTGAGGAGGCCTAGGTAATCTATTGAGCCTTGGGCAGCAGATCAGTACCCATCCCAAGTATACACACGGACTTTGGACTCCCAAACAATGTGAGGTGCACTCTCACCCTGAACTCTTGGGGAAGGGTCTAGGCCCTGCCCTATATGAAATGACAGACTATGGACATCCCCATGGATGGCCTCACCCTCCCTGGGGGAACGAGGGGATAACAGGGGGGGGATGGTGGGAGGGCACGGGAGGAGGGGAGGGAAAGGGAGAGGGACCTGGAACTGACTTGTGAAGCAACCTTGTTTCTTATCTAAATTTAAAAAAAAAAGAATAAAAAAAATTTACAATGGCAAAAAAACGAGTAATAGGTATAGAAGAAGGTTAAGAAATCTACCGCAGAGGGGAAGAAAACATATTCAATAAAATCATAGAAGAAAATTTTCCCAAATTAAAGAAAGACATGACAATAAAAGTACAAGAAGCCTACAGAACACTAAATAGAGTGGACCACAAAAGGAATTCTCCTCATCACATAATAGTAAAAACTCCAAACATACATAATAAAGATAGAATATTAAGAACAGCAAAGGAAAAAGGCCAAGTAACATACAAAGGCAAACCTGTCAGAATCACATCTGACTACTCCATGGAAAAATCTGAAAGCCAGAAGTTCCTGGATAGATATTCTACCAACACTAAGAGACCAGGGATGCCAGCCCAGACTGCTATACCCAGAAAAGCTTTCAAGCACTATAGATGGAGAAAACAAGATGTTCCATGACAAAACCTGATTTAAGCAATACAAATCCACTAAGCCATCCCTACAGAAAGTTCTGGAAGGAAAACCCCAACCCAAGGGAATTAACTATAACCAAAAAAACCATAGGCAATAGATAATCACACTTTACAAATGGGCAAAAGAAAAGAGGTGGAAATCCACATAGAATTCCATAACCATCAACTATTCCAAAACAAACAAGAATGAGCAATCAATGGCAATTAATATCCCTCAATATTAATGGTCTTAACTTGCCCATAAAGAGACACAGAGTAACAGAGAAGATTTGAAGACCAAACCCATCATTCTGCTGCATATAAGAAACACACCTCAGCCTCAAAGACAGACAATACCACATAATTAATGGTAGGAAAAGACTTTCCAATCAAAAGGACCCAAGAAGCAAGCAGGGGTAGCAATCCTAATATATAACAAATTAAATTTCAAAATAAAATCAATCAAAAGAGATGAAGGAGGTCGCTTCATACTCATCATAGGAGAAATACACCAAAATGAAATTTCAGTTTTGAACATCTATGCCCAAAATACAAAGGCACCCATGTTCATAAAAGTAACATTACTAAAACTCAAATCAAAAACAAACCCCACACACACAGAGTGGGAGACTTCAGTACTCCATTTTCACCTCTAGCCCAGACTAATATAGAAAATTAACAAAGAAGCAAATGACCCAATTGGGATTAACAGACATATATAGAACATTCCACCCAAATTAAACACAACATACATATTTCTCAGTGACACATGGAAACTACTCAAAAATAAACCACATACTTGCCAATATATCAAATCTCACCAGGTACAAAAAATTGGAAAACTGCATGCACCTTATCACATCACCATGCGTTAAAATTAGAATTCAACAACAAGACAAACTGCAGAAACCATACAAACTCATGGAAGTTGAATAATGCACAATTGCAACATTCCTGGGTCGATGAAGAAATAAAGAAAGAAATTAAGGACTTCCAAGAATTCAATGAGAATGAGGACACAAACATACCCAAATTTATGCAACACTTTTAAAGAAAGTGGAGAATAGCTACACTAGAGAAGTAACAGTGCAAGTGAAAGCTATAGAACACAAAGAATCAAATTCATCGAGGAGGAGTAGATGCCAGGAAATAATCAAACTGAGGGGTGAAATTAAAAAAAGCAAAGACTAGGAAAAATCAATGTAATGTAGAGTTGCTTCTTTGAGAAAATCAACAGGATAGACAAACTTTTATCCAAACTTACCAAATGACAAGTTGTGAACATGAAAATGGACAAAATCAGAAATGAAAAGGCAGTCATAAAAACAGACACTGAGGAAATCGAGAGAATCATCAGGTCATAGTTTGAAAACCTGTACTCTACATAATTTGAAAATGTAAAGGAAATGGACAATTTTCTGGATAGCTAACACTTGCCAAAATTAAATCAAGAAGAGATAAGCAATTTAAGTAGACATATAACCCCTATGGAAATAAAAGCAGTCATCAAAATCTCACAACCTAAAAAAGGCCAGGGCCAGATGGACTCAGTGCAGAATTCTACCAGAAATTCAAAGAACATCTTACACCATTTCCTCTCAAAAAATTACAGGCAATAGGAGCAGAAATGTCTTTGCCAAACTCTTTCTAATAGGCTTCAATAACCTTGATCTCCAAGCCACCCAAAGACACAGCTAAGAAAGAGAAATTCGGACCAATATCCCACATGAACATTTATGCAATAATACTCAATAAAATACTTGCAAATCGGATCCAAGAACATATCAGTAAACTCATCCAACATGATCAAGTAGGCTTCATCTTAGGCATAAAGTGTTGGTTCAACATATGAAAACCCAGCAATCTAATCCACCATATAAACATGCTGAGAAACAAAAATCAGATGATCATCTCACTGGATGCTGAAAAAGCCTTTGATAAAATCCAATAGCCCTTCACAATAAAGGTATTGGTTAGATTTGGGATAAAAGGAATGTACCTCAACATAATAAAAGCTATATACAGCAAAACAACAGCCAATATCAAACAGAGTGGACTGAAACTCAATGCAATTTCTCTAAGAACAGGAACAAGATATGGCTGTTCACTTTCTCCATACCTTTTCAATATTGTACTTGAAGCTGGAGCTGGAGCAATGGGAGATCAAGGGGATATAAATTGGAAAAGAAGAGGTCAAACTTTAGCTATTTATGGATGGTATCATTGATTGCATAAGTGTCCCAAAACACTCTACCAGGGAACTCTTGCAGCTGATAAATACTTTCAGCAAAGTGGCAGGATACAAGATCAACTCAAGAAAATCAGTAGCCCTACTATATACAGATGATAAAAGTACTGAGAAAGAAATCAGAGAAACATTGCCCTTTACAATAGCCACAAACAACATAAAATATATTAGGGTAATGCTAACCATACAAGTGAAAGACTTGTATAGCAAGAACTTGGAGTGTTTAAATAAATAAATTAAATAAGAAACCAGAAGGTGCAAAGATCTCCCATGCTCTTGGATAGGTAGGATCAACATAGTAAAAATGGCAATCTTACTGAAAGCAATATACAAATTTAGCACAATCCTCATCAAAATCCCAGCACAATTCTTCACAGACCTTGAAAGAACAAAACTCAACTTTGTATGGAATAACAATAGACAAAGGATAGCCAAAACAACCTTATTTGACAAGGCAACATCTGGAGGTATTGCCATCCCTAACTTCAAGCTCCACTATAGAGCTGTAGTATGAAAACAGCTTTGTATTGGCACAAATATAGACAGATAAACCAAAAGAATCAAATTGAACACCCTGATATTAACTTATCCTTGTATGGACATCTGATTTTCGACAAAGAAGCTAAAAATATACAATGGATAAAAGAAGGCATCTTCAACAAATGGTGCTGACATAACTGGATGCTAGGATGTAGAATATAGTAGATAGATCAATGTCTATCACGATGCAGAAAACTTAAGTTCAAATGGATCAAAGCCCTCAACATAAATCCATCCACGCCAAACCTCTTAGAATAGAAAGTGGGAGACATCCTTCAACGAATTGGTACTGGAGACTGCTTTTTGAACATAATTCCAGTAGCACAGACACTAAAATGGGCAATTAATAAATGGGACCTGCTGAAACTGAGAAGCTCCTGTAAGGCAAAGGAAACAGTCATCCAGACAAAGAGGAATCCGACTGAATGGGAAAAAATATTCACTAGCCGCACATCTGACAGAAGGATGATCTCCAAAATTTTGAAAGAACTCAAGAAGCAGGTCTCCATAACACTGAAAAAATCAATCAAAAAGTGGGGTACAGAAAAGCTAATTCTCAGTAGAGGAGTTGTAAATGCCTGAGAGACACTTGAGAAATCAAAATCAAAACAACTCTGAGATACCATCTCACGAATGGCTAAAATCAAATCTCCAAGAATAATTTATGCTGGAGAGGATGTGAGGAAAGGGGAACACTCCTAAATTGTTGCTAGGATTGCTGACTTGTACAGCCACTTTGAAAATAGCATGGAGATTCCTCAGTAAAATTGTAATCAGTCTACCAGAAGACCCATCAATTCGACTCTTAGGCATATACCCAAAATCTGTACCTTCCTACAACAAGGATATCTGTTCCACTATGTTCATAGCAGCATTATTGTAATAGCCAGAACCTGAAAGCAACCTAGATACCCCTCAACTGAAGAGTGGATAGAGAAAATGTGGTACATTTACACAATGGAGTAGTATTCATTGGAAAAAATGGGATCCTTAAATTTGCAGGCAAATGGAAGGCACTAGTGGAAACCCATACTGGGTGACATAAGCCAATCACAAAAAGAGAAACATGGTAAGAACTCACTCATTTATGGATTTTAGACATGAATTATGAGAGTGCCAGCATACAGTCCCACTGCTAAAGTGTCTAGGAAACAGAACCTTATCCAGTGACTGATGAAAGTAGAGGCAGATGCACACAGATAAACACTGAACTGAACTCCAGTGTTAGAAAGAAAGATCTGATGATACAAGGAGTTAAGACTAGGCTGGTTTAACCCACATTAAAAGCTGACCTGAAAAATGGGGAACTCTTGGACACCAGATTGATGGCTGTGTGGAAAGAATGGGACTGACCCAGAACTCCTGAATGTGGGTGTCACTGAGGAGGCCTAGGCAATCTATGGGGCCTTGGGTAGTATTTATCCCTGCTGCCCAAGTAGAATTGAGTGCCCATTACACAGTAAGCAAGGGCCTCTCAGCTGGGTCTCTTGTGGGAGGGCCTAGGCCCTTCTCTGGATGAAATGACAATTACTGGAGATCCACCATGGAGGGCCTCACCCTCCATGGGAATCAGAGTGGGGATTGGTTGGGGGACTGGGGAGAATTTTGGGGAGGGCAGGTTCAGAGGGAAGAGAGAGGGAGCTGTGATTTACATGTGAAACAATACTTGTTTCTAACC
>NW_024434879.1:0-6896 GCF_017639785.1 Mesocricetus auratus | reverse complement strand
TTCAGTTTATCTCTCTCAAAAGCAGAGATAATGAGGGACGCACAGAACTATTTACCACTCAAAAAGCTATTACCACTCAAAAAATTCTGTTACCCACATGTCAGAAAACTGTACAGGACTGTGTCATTTTTAGCTGGGGCTATTTTGACTAATCCTCCACCCATATGACCTAATCCAAACACTTGGAAGTCAGAGTTACTCATGTGGGTAGAACAATGGCCTTATGTAAAATAAAATTGGATGCTGCTCATCAGCTGGTTCAAGAGCAATTGGAGCCTGAACATATTGAACTTTCCACCTCCAATTTGAATGAACCTATTTTTGTTATAAAGAATAAATATAGAAAATGATACCTGTTACAGCATTTGCGAGAGGTAAATGAAACTCTGATGGTCATGGATGCTGCTAAACCAAGAATGCCCACTCCAGTAGGAATCTTTGTAAAAGGACCTGCTGTTAATTTTGCCGCTTTCAA
Organism: Mesocricetus auratus; assembly: GCF_017639785.1. Classification (NCBI taxonomy): domain Eukaryota; kingdom Metazoa; phylum Chordata; class Mammalia; order Rodentia; family Cricetidae; genus Mesocricetus; species Mesocricetus auratus. The sequence goes on along the minus strand of NW_024434879.1, from coordinate 6,421 downwards.
CTCCTCTCAAATTGCCTAGTTAAAACAGAGTACTGATGATTAGAAATGGAAAGATGGGGAAAACCATGAGGGTTTTTTCAACCTTTTGTTTTATTCCAAGATTGGCTAGAGCTGTACTGTCACAAGAAATTTTAATTAAGGAAGTTTTATTTCAAAACCGAATCATGACTTGGGAAAAAAGATGACTAAAAGATTTATGTATGTTACGTATGTATCATGTGGCCACACCGGTATGTGTAAAGATACAAGACCTGGATCTTATTGCTGCATATTTTGATCCTCTATGAGATGACAAGCCCACATGCAATATTTAACATCCTTGGTAGCATCCTCGAATTATATCTTTATCTCTCTCACACACACAAGTACACACACATACAGAAGCACAAAGATATGCTAAGTATTTTTCTATAAGTTTTTGCATTTGAGTAACTGTTCCCTGCTAGACATTGCAATCAGTGATGTTTGGTTGGGCATGAGGAGTTTCCGGTCTGAGAGTTTCAGGTGTTTCTTGTTATGAGCATTGGGTTCCCCACTTTGAGCATTACTGTTCTGCTAATGTGCACAACTTAGTGACATGAATGTATCCCCTCGGGTAGTTTATAAATATGTCATTGGTTCCATTCTCAAAAATGTTGAGTACCACCCAAAAAAGGCTTTCTGAAAACATAATATAAATAGAAATGAAGAAGGGATGGTTGATGAAGAAATCTGTTGAAATATTGGATGACGTGACCATGTGATTTTTCATATCTGGTCTCCCAGAGTTGGCAGCTAGCAATCTGGAAGTCTTGTTGTTTGAGAGACAAAACTTTATTTCCTGGAATGGGAATTATCCTCTCTTACCACCTAGTATGCCAGGGCCCTGGAGACAATTATTGGCCTCAGAATATAAAAGCCTTAGGTTTAAGTCAGAGATGATCTTCTATGTTGAATGCAATCATTCATAAACAATTTGAATACTTCCTTGAGGGAGTTCCCCAGGACTCATCTCACTGGAGACTTATTGTTCTTTTGAACAGTGTGCAGAAGCAGTCTTATGATATTAGTGTATCTGCCAAGAGGGTCTAGCCCAAATATAGGAATTTGCATGTCAGAAAATCATGACTTAACAGTGGGTTTTACTTGTTCTCTCAAAAGTATACATAACTTATGAGCCTATGCCCTCTGCTGGTTGGTGAAAATTCTGAGACTTCTTGTGCTTTGAGGCACCTGAAAGTGTGATCAAGACATTCAATTGATTTATGAGCTAACATTTTTGGACCTATTTCCCAAGCTTAAATTCTCAGCAATCTTGGGATAATATGACAGACTCCAAAATTCCCTCATGGAAAGCCTTACCCTCCCTGAGGAGCAGAGGGGAATCAAGTGGAGTGGGGGTTTTGGGAAGGTGGGGGCCCAGGAAGGAGGGGAGGGAGATGGAAATGGAAGAAATATGTAAAAAGTTAAACAAAATTATTATAAAATAATTCAGAGGATTATTGAGCAAGTAGGGTATAAAGGTTCAAAAATAAAAATAAATCAAGCTTTTTAATTTAACTTTGTTATATAAAACAAAAGTCATTGATACATGGACAATTAAAACTCTTCCTAATCCGCAGGTTTTAAAAGGCATTGCAACTCAGCATGGAATCATCTGCTTCTACTTGTTTTCACACTGAGACCTGGCACAGCATTTTGCAACTAGATGCTACACATTCACTAACAAAGCCAGAAGTTCAAACGAGAAACTAGTTTGAAAGTTTCCCAACATATTGTGTTGATAATGGATAGCCATGTTTTTTGTTTGCAGAATCAATGTCTGACATGTACCTCATCCATGAACTCAAACTTCAGTCATACTAATGAAAGAAAATAACAAATGAAGACAGAAATTAAGGAAGAAACAAAGAGAGAAAGAAAGAAGTAAGTATGAAATAAGAAACAATGAAAATCAAGTTGCACACTATACAGTCTGTAGATACTTCATGACCTGCATAATAGTATGGGCTTTACACATATGCAGAGTCATGGAATTTGACCCACCTGCATTTATTGCCTGCCTCCTGGTCCACATTTGACTGAGTCTCTGAACCTCAGTCTGGGCATAGACTGTGGCAGTTGTTGTTGATGTGTTAAATCCCTCTGAGCTATATTGGTTGTCAAATGTTCAAGGCTTTTCTCTGGGGTGTAAACCTCCTCTTTTGGGTCTTGGTTGCTGATAGTGGTCCATTTTCTGAGAAACCACGATCAGAAGGCCAAAGCCAAGATGAGGCCTGTAGGCCTCTCTCCACTGGTCTAGGCAGGTAATTTCTAAGAAAGTTGAGCAGAGAAAATTGTCTTATGTTATTTACCTCAGAAAAAAGAGCCTTGAAGGATGTTCCCCATGACAACTGGCAACAGGAATAGTATAAGCGATTATAATTGTAGGAATCTTTACTTCCAAATATATGTGCACAATTCAAGCAGGCCACGCAAAGAACCGGAGTGACAGTTGACTTCAAGAAGTGATCACAGTTCCAGAGATGGGTTCCCAATCAGTGTTCTCTGTTGGCAAGGGAATTTCTCCTGTAGAGCCTGATCTCCAATGGAAACTGTCTTGAGGAAGAGGTTTACCGATAATGTCTGTAAGAGGCTTTTCTTCCCAAGACCTGTGCACACGTCTGGCATTCCATGCGCATATCTGGAATGGCAGTTGACTTCAGGAAGTGGTCAGGGTTCCAGAGTTATGCTTGCGATCAGTATTCTCTGCTGGCATTCCAGAGGTTTGCTCATCATCCAGCGTTCTTTGCTGGAATTACAGAGGTGTGCTCACAATCATTGTTCTCTGCTAACATTCTAGAGTTGCTCTCACCATCAGTATTCTCTGCTGGTATGGGAAGTTCGTCAGCATAGACGAGAGGCATCCCGTCCGGTACAGAGATTCCAGTGGAAGGTACTACCTCAAGGTATGTTAAACAGTCCAACTTTGTGTCAATATTTTGTGAATAAACCTCTAGAAATAATTCGTAAAAATTTCCACATTCGTTAATATATCATTATATGGAAGACATATTATTGTCTGATTCAAATAAGGATACATTGGAAAAGATGTTTGAAGCAGTAAAATAAACTTTGCCTCGCTGGGGATTACAAATTTCCCCAGAAAAAATACAAAGAGGAGATTCTATTAACTATTTAGGTTATAAAATAGATGCTCAGAAAATCAGACCACAGAAAGTACAGATTAGAAGAGATCGTTACCGGACTCTTAATGATCTTCCAAAACTATTAGGAGAAATCTCTCAATTACAGACAATTATCGATGTAGAAGGGCATGATTTGAAACACGTAAAAATGGCTTTAAAAGGAGATAAAGATCTAAACAGCCCACGAGTACTATCAGCTAAGGCTGAAAAAAAATTAGAATGGGTAAAAAAGAGAATATTAGAAGCACATGTGGACCGTGTGGATGCAAATCTGGATTGTATTCTAGTTATTTTACCATCTAGAGAATACCCCTCAGGAATATTAATGCAGAGGGAAGACATCATACTAGAATGGGTATTTCTGCCACATAAACAAATAAAAAATTGAAAACATATATAGAAAAGATCTCTGATTTAATATTAAAAGGTAAGTTAAGGCTTCGTCAACTGACTGGCAAAGATCCAGCTGAAATTATTGTACCTTTAACAAATGATGAAATTTCCTCCTTATGGAAAGATAATGAGTATTGGCAAATAGCTTGCAGTGACTTTTTGGGAACTATTAGTAATAACTATCCCAAAACAGAGAGAATCAAATTCATAAAGAAAACAATTTGGATTCTTCCACGTATCGTGAGACAAACACCTATTTCTGGAGTTCTTACCTTCTACACGGATGCAAACAAGTCAGGTAAGGCAGGGTATAATCAGGAAATATAAGTAAAGAAGTTCAAAGCCCTTACAACTCCGTACAAAAGGCAGAGTTATATGCCATTCTCATGGTACTTAAAGACTTTACAGAGCCTCTCAATATAGTCACGGATTCTCAGTATGCGGAAAGAGTTGTCTTACATATTGAGACTGCAGAATTTGTTCCTAATAGTACAGAATTATCCTCATTATTTTTACAATTACAGGAAACCATCAGAAACAGGACTCATCCTATATATATAACACACATCAGGTCCCATATAGGTTTTCCAGGTCCTCTGGCACAAGGCAATGATGAAATTGATCGTTTGTTAGTAGGTAATGTGTTGGAAGCTTCAGAATTTCATAAGAAACACCATGTCAACAGCAAAGGCTTAAAGAAGGATTTTTCTATCACCTGGCAACAAGCCAAAGAAATAGTAAAAAATTACCCCAGTTGCTCCTTCTACAATCAAACTCCATTACCAGCAGGTTGTAATCCTAAAGGTATTCATAGAAATGAACTTTGGCAAATGGATGTATTTCACTTCCCAGAATTTGGCAGTTTAAAATATGTACACCATACCATAGACACGTTCTCAGGATTCCAATGGGCTACTTCCCTCAGATCTGAGAAGGCTGACTCTGTTATTACACACCTCTTAGAGGTGATGGCTGTTATGGGTATACCTAAAACGATAAAAACTGACAATGCTCCAGCATATGTCTCCAGTAAATTGGAACAATTCTTCAAATATTATAATATAAAACATGTAACAGGTATACCTTACAATCCCACAGGACAAGCAGTGATTGAAAGATCTAACCGAACCTTAAAAGAGATGTTTCATAAATAGCGGGGGAGAACAAAGACCCCTAAACACAGGTTACATAATGCTTTACTAACATTGAATTTTCTTAATGCTGATGAAAAAGGACAAACTGCAGCGGAAAGACACTGGACTACAGAGAAGACTTCTGAACTGAACCAACCGGTGTATTTTAAGGATGTTATGACCTCAGTCTGGAAACCAGGATATGTGTTACATTGGGGAAGGGGTTATGCTTTTGTTTCCACAGGAGAAGAAAAGCTTTGGATCCCATCTAAATTAATTAAGATTCGATCAGAACAGAAAACGTCTCAGGAGAAGGAAGGATGACACCTCATCTATAAGGTCTGCTAAGTATAAGGAGACCTCATAAAAGGGAAGAGAAGTATTCTGTTTGTGTCTTTACAGGACAATTAGTTATGAACAGTGAAAAAATCCTAGGTATATAGATACCTAAAGAAGAAAGGATAGCTACTCAGAGGACCACCAAACATGCAATAATGCGATGTGTTATCAATGTCTACATCTCTGTATTGTGTTATTATAATTTCTTTTTCTTCCACTTCTTAATATGCCTGAGTCCCAATTCATTTAATTATCGCTGGCTTTGGAGTTGGATTGGCTCTCCTGCTTTAAACCCAAGCATGTTGTTAAATTGCATTTCAGACTTTCTGTATTATATCAAAGAGCCATTGATATAAGACAGAAACAACATCAAAAAAGATATACATATATGGGGACTGTCATCTGTGTATATTTGATTTTTCTAAAACTCTAATCTCCTTCATGCGTATTATCTTCTTTAGGGTTGCCTTTCCCAGTATTCATACACATAGAAGTTAAGAATTTCTGTGCTAACATTAATATTTCAGTTTTCTAGAGACAAAGGGATTTCTTGACAGCCATCTTTAACTGCTTCAGAAAGAGAATGTGGATTCACTTCCCCGACTCCGCCTGATTCCACTGGATACATCTAATCTGCCCCACATCATCGACCCCACCTGACAGGCACCATCCTGAAACCAGCTTGGAACTACATCACTCGACACATCGTCAGGCCAAGGAACTGATACAGTGCATCTTCTACAATCTGATCAGAGCTTCAGACAAGAGCTTCAATCAAAATCAGAAATCTAATCCGGAACTTCAGTCAAGCCTCTCCTGCAAAACAGAGACTAACTGACCTATTTAAGACTCTTGTTATACTAGCAATTTTTCCCACAGGTCCCCATGATTGTCATTGTCCCACTTCAGCAGGAAGTAACTTTGAGAATTCCACGTCCCCTCTCCCTACTATTGACATAAGAGGATAGTTTACACCTGTTAGTGTTAATTTAGAATTATTTTAGGGTTGGGATTGGAAGGAGGTGTTCAGACTTAGGCATCCCTTTCAGATAAGTTTAGAATTTAGGTGGAATGGATATGTTTAGTTTAGGATAAGTAGATTATAACTTAATTATCACCCTCTACATATATATGTTGTATATGTTTGAGTTTGTATCAAATTTAAATCTTCTATTTAGACTAAAAGGGAATTGTAGGAGTGAACCCCACAAAGCTATCTGCCCGATAGGGCGGGGTCAAGGTAGAGATAAAAGGAAGTGAAAGGAAAAGGGGCTTCCCTTTTTTTCTCCTGGAAACTAGCCACGCTTCTGACTCCTGGTCAGTGCGACACTCTCTCTCTCTCTCTCTGGTAAATAAATATATTGTTTTCCCTATATAGTATCGAGTATC
>NW_024434878.1:0-28238 GCF_017639785.1 Mesocricetus auratus | reverse complement strand
AAGCAAACTGAGGTGAGTTGGGGGAGGGGACACCACACAACTCTGACCACATTTTGTCCTAGTCTGTCTGTCAGGTGAAAAACTTTTAGCCAACATAAGGGATGGTCGATAGCATGAATGTAGTACAGCAATTTGCACTTACCCAAACATGTGGTACTGGAATTATCGTGGTGGGGAAAGAGAGAATGAATGGTGGAAGAAAGACAGTCACTTCCTCCTTGTTAACAACTGTTAATAACACCAAATAAAATTGCATTGTTCCTCCAAATTAGACAGAGGTGCACTGGAATTTTTTTGGGTGGGTAAATTGTGTGTGCGTGTGTGTGTGTGTGTGTGTGTGTGTGTGTGAAAACTCCCTGCTCAAAACTGATTTTTTGCTTTTTTTGTTATTTTTTTGGAGAGAGAGAAGATTTCTCTGTGTTCTGGAACTTACTCTGTAGTGCAGGCTGCCCTCAAAGTCACAGAGCTCTGCCTGACTCCCCTGTGCTGGGGATTAAAGGTGCTTTCTATCACCCACCATTCAAACAGCATTTTTCTTTTTTCTTTTTTTTTCGAGACAGGTTTCTCTGTATTGTTTTGGAGCCTGTCCTGGAACTTGCTCGGTAGACCAGGCTTGGACTCAAATTCACAGAGATTCCCTAGCTCTGCCTCCCGAGTGCTGGGATTAAAGGCATGTGCCATTACTGCCCAGCCAAACAGCATTTAAAAATCTCTATCAGAGGTATCCTTTTTGTAGCCTTTCTTTTTCTTTTTAAAACTTGATTAGCTCAACATTTTAATGTGATTTTTTGTTTATCTGAGACAAGATTTCTCTATGTAGTTCTGTAGTTTGTCCTGGCTCTCTTTCATGTCAAACACTTATACAGTGGTACAGGTTCTAAGTTTTCATCCCTAAATGAATAACAAATTAAAAACAAGTAAAGAAAAAATGAATGAATGAATTCGAACATGAAAAACAACTATAGGAATCATCAAGGGCTGAGAAAAACTGTACCCCTGCTGTTGTAACTTAATAAAACCAGTGCATGAAGGAAAGACACCATGAGACAGGGTTCACAGCAAAATGTAATGAGAATAAAAACTAAGGGAACCTGGCCTGGGCATGGGATGAAGCTTCTGGGGTTGCATTGGAAAGCTGAGCTAGTCTAGCAGTGGGTGCATACACAGAACAAAGAGAATTCTGGAGATTGTTGGGACTTGGGGCAGCAGGAGAAGAATCCCAGATACTGATTGCAAAATGAGTCTTCCTTCCTTCCTTATTTCCTTCCTTCCTTCCTTCCTTCCTTCTCTTTCTTTCTTTCTTTCTTTCTTTCTTTCCTTCTCTCCTTCCTTTCCTTTTTTTAATGAATAAAATAAAATGGACCTGAATGACATGGAGTTTCCACACAGTGCTTGGATGCCTATGCCCCCACCTCATGCTTCAGTATCATACAGGTGCCCACTGTCTCACCAATGCACACACACGCACAGGTCCAAGAAAAACATTAAAGAGGTGGAATTTCTAGCTTTTCGAGAAAACTCACGGTGTGGTCTGGTGCCCTCTTCTGGTGAAAGGACATACACGCGAACAGAACACTCATGCATAAAATAATCACATGAGCTTTATTATCATTATGTTAGGTATTTCGAGACAGGGGTTTGTCTGTAGCTTTGGACCCTGTTCTTGAACTTTCTCTGTAGACCAGGCTGGCTTCAAACTTAGAGATCCACCTGTGACTGCCTGCTTCCCGGTTGCTGCTGTGATTGAAGCCCTGTGCTACCAACACCCAGCCTTCTTCTTCTCATCCTCCTCCTCCTCCTTCTCCTTCTTCCTCTTTCCTTTTCCCTTGGTCTGTAAATCCACATTTCCTCCCTCCCTCCCTTCCTTCTTTTCTTTCTTTCTTTCTTTCTTTCTTTCTTTCTTTCTTTCTTTCTTTCATTCATTCATTCTTTCTTTCTCCCTCAACCCAGAGAGAGGGTAACCCTGTATGGTGTTTTACTTTTCATGTAAGACTGTGCTATCTCAATCATGAGAGCCTCCTCACAATTGTTCACATGAAAGTTGGTTTTGAGTTCTGGCCCTTTGGAGGCTAGGAAACACAGAGAACAATAGGACCTTGAAAAGTTTGTCCCATGCTTGCTGCCATCTTGGTGAGGTCACTAGCCAACACACACACACACACACACACACACACACACACACACACACACCCAGAGACACATGAATAAAATTGGAAATTAAATTTAATGTACAATAAAGCAATAGAAAAAAACCAGGAATCAGAGAAAAACCTTCCCGGAGTCACAGAAATAAAAGAAAGCTGGGTGTGGTAGTACACTCCTTTAATCCCATCATTCAGGAGACAGAGGCAGGTTTGGAACTCTGTTAATGACAGTCAGGTCTGGTCTATGTAGGGATTTCCCAGGCTATATGAAAACATACATGGAATCAAGCCAGGCAGTGTGGTTCCACTAACTTTAGTCTCACTAGCACTCACTTGGCGAGGCAGAGGCAGAGGTTCTATGACCTGGTCTACAGAGTGAGTACCAGGATAGCTAGGACTGACTGTTTAGACAGGGGAGGGGTGGGGTGTGCCTTGCTCCTTCCTCAACAAGATGATAGGAGCAGACCAAGTTGACTTCCTAGGGGAGGTCTTAACCTAGGGGCAATCTTATATTTTGGAATGTAGAAAAACAAGATAATAAATGTAAAAGAATATTTAAGGAGACAGATCGATTTATTTGAAAGGTAAAATTACTCGGTAGTATTTAGTTTGAGAACTGGGGGTAGGGTAGGCCTGTGTGATTGGTGGTGGCAGCTGGAAACACACCAGCAAAGGCAAAAAGCAAGTGCCAGAAAGTGGTAAAATGTTTTTAAAGGGAGACTTAAATGGCACAGACCTGCCATAGCTACCTCCTTCCCACCCTCCCTTCTTTCCTCCCTCCCTCCCACTCACATCCAGCCTTCTGCATCAGCCCCATGTGGTCTTGTAACTGGCTGGTCAGTGACACTCTGTGACCTTAGCCTCCCTCCTAGAGAGTTATTCGCCTGTGTTTCACTGCTTCCTGTCATACTTTCAATACTTACCTGACACAAAAACAAATCTTTCAAAAGTGCAGAATAGTGACATCCCGATATATAATTGTGATGTCATAGTGCCCTATAGTGATGTCACAGTGTACAATTGTGATTACATAGTGCAGTATAGTGATGTCACGATGTATAATTGTGATGTCATAGTGCAGTATAGTGATGTCACATGCATAATTGTGACATCACAGTGCAGTATAGTGATGTCACAATGTATAATTGTGATGTCATAGTGCAGAATAGTGATGTCACAATGTGTAATTATGATGTCACAGTGCAGGACAGTGATGTCACAATGTATAATTGTGATGTCACATTGCACTATAGTGATGTCACACTGTATATTTGTGATGTCATAATGTACTATAGTCATGTCACAATGTGTAATTGTGATGTCACAATGCAGTACAGTGATGTCACAATGTATAATTATGATGTCATAGTGCAGTATATTGATGTCACAATGTATAATTGTTACAGTGCAGTATAGGTCTTAAAGAATGTGTGTCCATGTTTAATGTTACAATTGCCATAAATAAATCTTCACTGAATTATAAGTCACTATTTGATTGGAAAGAGTGGGCTTGAATATCCTTTCTGGTTCCATATTATTTGAAAGAAGGAACAACAAAATTGTACAGAAGTGATGTGTTTCACAGTGATTCATAAATTTGGGACTTCCATAAGTAATTCCAATGACGTGTTCTCTGTTAGTTAGATGCCCCAGTCTGTCATAGCCAATATCTTATGTTCACAATTGATGCTCATGTTCAAGAAGACTAAATTTGTAAAACTATCCTCCAATTTATGTGTCTGTCTCTCTAATAGTAATTTTTCCAGTAGAGTTAAGAACACAAAGGGTTACAAAACAGTCTATATTTTAAAATAGTCTCCAAAATTTGCAAATCATTGTGATTGATTCTAAGGAAAAACAGGTGAAGAACCATGTGTTATTAGTCTTGAATTAGCTCAATCACCTGTATTAATATTTCTGTATCCTGTTGTGTTAGATTATTTTCTATTACTTTAGAAAATCATTTTAAGAAGAAGATATTAACAGTTAAAGCTGGGATTTACACCTTATTATTTTCTTTCAGATAATTTAATGTCTTAACAAAGATGAAATTGCTGTCAACCAAGCTAATCCCATTTGTAAACCATTTGACATTTATTTGGATAACATCTGAGAAAACATCTATTCCTCCCACATTGCTCCATTAAGTAGGCAAGATCAAGACATTTTTGTGGAGATGCCACTGAAACTGTGAACTTCAGCAAAATCATTGCAAAAAATGTGACCATAAAATAATTCTATCCTGAAGCATTTGGTTATATAAGGAATAACAGGCCCAGTTGTCAGGAAAAACCTGAAGAATCTCATGGAGAGTCTTAGAAAACTAATACTCATCATGTCAATACAGCTGTTAAGCAGGAATTCCAGTTTTGACTTTTATTGAAACCACATAGAACATATTTACTAGCCCCAGCCTCCAAGAAGCCACTGACACTCTCTACAACAAAAGACATGGATCATCATCTGGGCCAAAATGCCCAAGAATCACTGCAAAACATTGCCTGTTATACATCTGCTCTCAGAAGGGGTCACATGAGTGACCCACACAGGACGGCGTTTGTAACTGTGTTTTCAGACAGCTAAATTCGAGTTAAAGCAACAACTAGAATGAGAAGACAACGAAAAAATAGTTATATATTCTTCAGTTGGTTTTCATGTTTTGTAGGAATGGATTATACTGCCAACCTTGAGCAGAATCTGAAACAATATGAATCAACATTCAGAGTAAAATACCAAAAAATACCCAGAGTTCTCCAATATAAACCCAAAAATGTCAGGTTAATAGAATATTACTTTGATTTTCAAACCCTGAGATAGCTCGTCCTCTCTTTTCAATTCCACATATCTTTGATTACTCTCTCCTAAGAGCATTGAGCCCAGAGCCATATTTGGTTTTTCAGTTGGAGTTGCTGTTGCCCAGACTGCAAGGGTCATTTCTCTGGAAGCTGTCATATCAGCAATTCACTGCCAGTTACAGGTAAAGGTGTTTGGAAGGAGAATATTGGTCATTGGAAATGTCCCTCTGAAGGGCAAATCTCAGCTACTCCTCTCTTCCCAGTGGAGGGATTTTGTGTACTTTACCAGTCCTGTCTTTAAACATCTATGATTCCATTTCATCATATGTTAAAGGAAGGGATCACAATAATCAAAACTGTGCAAAGATTTCCAAAGTTAAATACAGAAATCAAATTCATACAGATTCTAAATTAAAAGTGCTGCATATTATTCATTCATCTTTGGAGAATTCTTCCTCCAAGGTTTCCCTGGTTTTTCCGTGAGTGGTTTAGCGACCATTTCATTACATACAGAATCTACTCTCCATTTTGTTGCAGCTGTTAAAAGAAGACATCACAATAATCAAAATTGCAAAGATTTCCAAAGAGGAATACACAAAACCATTCATACCCAGCATTTTTAGTATTCCCTGGAAACAGCAGTTGTTATGGTTAAAGGGAGGCCAGAATATGGATAGTAAAATGAATTTTTGAGAAGGATCAACAACTGACCATTTTCAACACCCCCGAAGAGGAAATTCATATGCACACCAAGGCAACCAGATGTATAGAAAATGAGTTGGAGTACATGGGTCCCTTACAGACAAAGACAGCTCTCTTTTAGAAAAGTTGGAAGAAATGGAGTTCTTGTAGAGTGACAAGATTTGCAATGAGAACAACCTTGCAGAAAACACATGGAAACAACTACCATATTATGTTGACTGAGCATTCTGGAGAAGACCATCAATTACCAACTCAAGGGGGCACATTTGAAACAGTTGAAAAGCTTGAAAGTTATTTGTTTTTAATGACTCCAGTGACTTGTATTTCAAGATTGGGAAAGAAGGCAGGGTTCTGAAAAGCAAATGGTAGTTATTCAGAAAATTGAAACCAAAAAAGCCCAACAAAATTTATTGCAGTGGAATATTTCAGAACTAGCAAGTTCCCAGGGACACTTTTTAATAACGAACAGTGTACTCTGACACATTTTGTTACCTTCTTTTGTCCTGAAAAGACCTGAAACTATGGATATGTGCAGAGAAGACTCTAAGTCAACATTCTGTAGACACTCTCACATATCCATATTTGCTGCTGTACTGGTCACAATAGTTATGAAAGGGAGCCAGCCAAGATGTCAACAGATGGGAGGATGAAGAAAATCTGATAAAATCCACAATGGATTTATTCAATTGTAAAGGAAAATGAAATCGTACCATATATAGGAAAATAGATGGAGCTAGATGTCCTTTAAGATAACATAAGCTTGCTTTGTTAAAAAAGCACCCTCTAATTCACAGAAACTACATTTAAAATTGTGAGAGGTTATGGAGAGAAGTAGTGGATGGGGAAAAAGGATTGCTATGATTGTTTCATTGCATTAATGTATGAAAATTTCAAGAATAAAGAAAATCTAAAACTACATTTATGTATATAAATATGTACATATTATATACAAGTATGTTCCTTACTACAGAGGTAGAAAAAAGATCATGAGAGGGAAGAAATGGTCATAATATGATCATACATATGAAAATCGCACAACAAATGCCACCGTTCATACGCTAACATTAAAATTTTTGAAAAGGCAAGAGACATGAGAAATGACCACAATCTGGAGAAAAATGTTATAAGCAGTATAGAAACTTGACTGAAAATGAGCTCTGAAAATAAACACTCATCTGTTGATGTATGTTTAGGGCAGCTGGCAACAGGAATGTGTTTGAAACTAACAATTTGAATTTACATATTATCAACACATTGCAAATTTTTATGAAAAAAAGCAAGTGAGATCCATGATTTTCTAAATATGATAAGTTACTTTACAATTAAAATTAAATTTTTAATTTAGATTTTTAAGTCCCACCAGTGAGACAGATTTGCTATTGGCTGGATGAATTCCCATTAGGATAGAGCCTTGTCTGTGAAGAGTTCAACCCTCAGGTTACCATGAAAGACCCCTACCCAGGGCGCCCCCTAGGAAAAGAAAAACAAGCCAGGCGGTTTCCTAATGAAAAAACCCAGAACAGTTGCCTTGCCCAGCTTGAAGGATGTAAAACAGGATCTGTGGTCACCAGAGCAGTCATGGGACCTGGATAATAATTGCTGAAGCGTGCCAGCGTCTTTTATGTGGCAATACCAGGACTCCTATTCCTTAGCAACTACCCCTGAACCCAGTTGTGTCTATGATCACCATAGTAGTCATGGGATCCGGATAATAATTCCTGAAGCATGCTGGGGTCTTTCATGAGGTAACACTAGGAAACTTAGTCCATGGGAACTACCCCTGCCCCCAAGATGAGCCAATGAAATGCCTGTTGCTATGCTGATACTTATGTAACCATAAAAACTCTATTAATATTGTGCTCACTGCAAGCCTGGTATGCTCTGCACCCGAGTTGCAGTAGCATCCGCATGTGCCTATGTGCTCAGAAAATCACCTCTTGTATTTTCAGCCAGTGGTCTGGCCGCGGTTCTTGGGCAGAGGATTCACTTCAGTGCCCAGCACTTTGATGCCCAGGACTTTCAACCATATATTATTATCTGGATATTTTGGTCATCCAAAATTCAAATGTGTTGAAATTTTCATTCTCAAGATATTATATAGTATGGCCTTTGAACGGAGATTGAATCATGGGGGCAGAGACATCATGGGGATTAATGGCCTGCTGAAGTAGGTTGTTAGGGTTTAGGTATGAGATCCCTCCCAGGAAGATTGATGTGTTGAACACTTGTTCTCCTCTTGGTGAATCTAGCCACGGAGAATTCATTAACTCTTGGATGATCTATTATTGGCAGATTAATTCACTGTTGTATTTATAACGGGATGGCACTATTGGGAAGCGGTGAAAAGTGAAAGATGGGGTCTTATGGAGTCTGTGGACCATATATTGTCTTGTCCTAGAAAGATAGCTTGTTCTCTGACTTTGTCTTTCTCTGCTCCTTGGTTGCTCTGTGGTGAGCAGCCTCGATGACACACTCCCACAGCAGCATTGTCTCACATCATCAGTTCCTTTCTCCCAACAAATGAGAGTGAGGAGTGCAAAGTGAATTAGCACATGGTGTCAGGGGAGAAGTTAGGAGCCCTTCCCTAGGTTATGTAAGCAATGGAATGCAGGAGTATGAGACTGGACTCAGTACCTGTGGGTGGGTATAAGGTACAGCTACTGCAGGAGTCCTTGAGACTAGGTCCAACCATGCTTCCACCAGACTCCCAAACTGCCTGTGGTGTAAGGTTCTTTCACTTGTGCTTTCCATGGTCCTTTCCATTGTGTCCCCTTATGTCAGTCAGGAGAAGCACTGGAGCCGAGAACTTCATGTCAGCCTGGGCATCCCAAAAAATCTCATCTAAAATACAAGTGATTAAATAGCAAAACTTGTCTCAGCAGTGTGTTGGTTGGGGAAGTTACATTCCTGTGATACACAGTGAGACCTGGGATAATAGAGTGAGACTCTTTCTCAGAAAACCAATCAACATATTGACTATATATACATACATGCATACTACACACAATTTTACAAAACACACACACACACATATATATATACACATATACACACACATACATATATGTACATACACACACACACACACACACACAGTACTTGGACATAACACAGCCATACAGTTTTCTCAGTCTGAGTAGAAATCTGGGTTCTATTTCCTTTGCTTTAAAATAAATATATAAAATAAGTAAAGGAATGAATGAAAAAATTGTAAATAAATATGTAAAATAAATGAAGAAAGGCGAGTTCCAGTCAAAAAATGCTGACAGGTAATCTGTAGGTAATGTAAAACTCCTTGCCTGTCAGGCTTATGGCTCCCTCCTGATCCAGGGCCTCTGGGTTGACTTAGAAGACAAGAGTACCAACATATGGTACCAACTGTGGAGGTAAACAGTTGAAGGTAATGAGAGAGCCACTTAGAGACATCTTTCTACTGGCAGCAAGGATCCTGAAATCCCACTTAGATTTTTGTGGGATCTTTGACCCCTCCACTTCATCTGCCATCTGCCAACCCATGACAGAACAAGGATCTTTTAAGGACTGGGACCTGGAGCTCTGAGGAATATCTGTCCCATGCCAAAATCACAAGGGAAACAAGTAGAGGGTAGATGCTATGGGAGATGTTCTGTTGCTGGTTCCCATAGTGTGGTCAGAGAGGGAGATGTGGGAGGAAGACATGGAAATCGACATTGGGACCGGAAAAATCCCAACACATGTACATACAGCACACACCACACTGCATCTGACATTCAGACTGAGTAAGAGAAACCTGTAAAAACTCCACTTGCAAGCTTCCTTTGTTGTTGCTACAGTCTCTAACCCACCACCAAGAGAAGGAGAGCCACAAACAAGAATAGCTCTAACTCTTGTGTTTTGGCACTGAGGACGCACTGTCTCCAATGTGTGGTTAGGCCCTGCTGGCCTCCAGGGACAGAGAGCCACCAAAGGAGATACCACCTACGTGATTCCTAGGTAAGACACTGCAGGACCGGGCACATATTGGCACTGCTATGTTACCTAGACAGGTGCTCTCCACCTTTGTTGCTTTTTGTCATCACAGTTGAGACTTATCCTGAACCCACCAGGATTTCGGTTTGTGAGGTCTGGTTGGAGCAGGCCACCCTAACTTTGGTCCCATCTGCCAAGCTGCATGGTGAGGATCTGACCTATCAGACACGAAACCTGGGTTTTTGGCAAGGGTAACATTGCAAGGTCCAGGGTATGTATCCTTCCACCCCACAGACATTGAAATGGAGGCGTGTGGGCTGAATTAGTGTGGAGTCAGAACTGGACAAAGGGTCCTAGGACCAGGAAAGATACCATGGAGACTGGCATATAATAGATAGTACTTGGCCTTGCTTCAACCCCTAGTTCTGTGTAAAAGATTCCACTGTTCCTACTAGGAGTTCCTTCCAAATGCCCAGGAGGTTAATGGTGTAACTGTGAAGGGACCTAGTCATTCTGTGGGCAGAGACCAATGGGTAGAAGTTACGTGTTTCTGGGTGTATGGGGAAGAAAGGTTTCCAGGACAATAAGGGTTGTGAGTGGACTGGTGGAGAACTAGGAAGAGTTCAACAGGCAACGATTCGTCTTCTTTACTTATTTCCTGTGCATTCCTAATACCCCAGGCAGTTCTGTGGGCTCCAAATGTGGAGGTTAAGAGACGTTTAGACATGCTTCCTTGGTAATCCATTTCTTTCTGACCAGGGTACAAGACAGATGTGAGAGAGAGGATCCTCCACCCATCACTCCTCCACAAACTGCAAAGAAAATCCAGATGCAGAGTTGAGTTTAGACTTAAGGAACAGGTGGTGGAGACCTGATAACCTAAGCTACAGATCTATACAAGAGGACTGGAGGTCAGCACCCATCCTGCTACAGTCACCTCTGAGAGGCAGAAGACCCTCCAACTGCCCCATCCTCTATCCAGTCTTCCAGTCTCTGATAAACTAGGAGTCCACAACTACCACAGCCTTAGAGTTATCATGCTGTGCCAGAGGCTATCGGGGTTCATGACTCCATAGGTAGCTAGGAATGCTGGTGGCCTCCTTCCTTGTAAAGATTCCATGGCAGCTTGTGGTATGATGAAACCTAGTCTTTAGAAGGAACCTTTCAGGTCAGTTCCAGCTTAGGAGCCTCTGGGCCCTGTTCCTGATTACATGTTGTCTTCAGCAATAGGGACTTACCTTCCACCTTGAGGGGGGCAATCAAGGGCAAGAGCAACAGTCTAACCCATGTGCACACACACAGGCATGCGCATGTGCACATGCACACATACACACATACACATGTGCTCACAAATGCATACACATGCACACACGCACACAAAGAGGGCTTCTCATGTCTGGTATTGAGATTTTTGTTGAGTGGTCTCGGCTTTTGGAAGGGACAGTGAACATTCACTTCTTGCTCAGCAGGTGTTTGCTGAATGGCAACTAGGTAGATCTCTGACAATGTGTGGAGACTGGCAGCCTGGTTTGAATACCAGATCTCTTGCTTCCTATGTTGAACAACTGCTAAACACAAGGAGACACTCCCTTATTCCTAGACAGGTTTCATGACAGCTTCACCTGGTGGCCCTGACACAGGGTTTTTCAGAGATACTTGTAGGGCTCTGGCCCAGGTGCATAAGCACATAAATATGGAATTGTGACTAAATGGTCTTTCTTTTGCAGTTGGATTTTTGAGAAGGTCTCACTGTGTACCTCAGCCTGGCCCATAATTCATTGTTTGCCAGACTGGCCTTGCACTGCAGGCAGTCATTTTTCCTTAGCCTTTAGTCAGCCAGACATCTAAACAGCCAGCTTGATTCTAGGACAACTTAATGGCATTTCCTGACTTCAGTGCCCTCACTCTCCTTTCTCTTCCTCCCCAGCCATGGCAAATACCCCTGGACAGATCCAGAATGCTTTCAACTCACTTTGCCTCTGTGTGTGCTATATACCCTCATCCATAAAAGCATCTCAGAAAGCTACATTTTCAGATTTGTGAGGGGCC
This sequence comes from Mesocricetus auratus, assembly GCF_017639785.1. Taxonomy (NCBI): domain Eukaryota; kingdom Metazoa; phylum Chordata; class Mammalia; order Rodentia; family Cricetidae; genus Mesocricetus; species Mesocricetus auratus. The sequence goes on along the minus strand of NW_024434878.1, from coordinate 16,600 downwards.
ATGGCCTGCAGTGAGGTCCATGTGGAGGTTGGCTAACCCAGCTCTCCCAGCACTGATATGACAGTGAGCCTAATCTCACTGACTGTCTAATCATGGCACTAACACATAGCACCATAAGCACTGAGCTGGCTCTGCAGAGACGCCAAAGAGTTGGGTGCCCCTTGGAAATCCTCAGCCTGCTGTGAATGCCAGAGAGACTGCAGTGGTGAGGGCTGGGATATGCTATCAGAAGGGCCTCTTGTTAGTGTGTGGCCTACAGCTGTGGGTGTGGTTGAGGGTCCTGTGTGTCAGTGGATTTACCCAGGTATGTAAAATGTTTAGAGGCACATGGATCACATCTCGTGGGAGCCTAACACAGGACTATTATTACAAGTTGAGAATTTATTAAAAAAATAAACAAATAAGAAAATTAAAAGCAGAAACAAGTGTGTCTGTGTGGGTTTGCAAGACAGACAATGGTTCACATACAAGTGTGTGAGGACACATGAGTGGGTGCACAAATGTCTGCATGCCCATGAACATGCACTTTGTGCATGGATATGTGTGCATGTTTGGCACATCCATGGTAAGACTATACATATGTGCTGGAGTGGTTGAGCACATCTGCAAGGTTCCCACACAAGCATGTGTGTGTATACAAGTATAAGAGTTTGGGAGTACGTGTGCACTTATATCTTCTAGGATGTTTAAGACCACATAGGCACCTGTGCTAGCTAGTTTTATGACTACTTGACACAAGCTAGAGTCAATGGAAGGAGTGATCCTCAACTGAGAAAATGCCTCCATAAAATATAGCTGTAGGTAAGTCTGAGGGGCAGTTTTTAAATTTAGTGATCAATGCAGGATGGGGGAGCAGCCTATGGTTTGTGGTGCCATTCTTGGGCTATTGGTCCTAGGTTCTATAAGAAAGCAGGCTGAGTAAGCCATGAAGAGCAAGCAACACTCCACTGTGGACTTTGCATCGAATCTGAACTTCAGATTCCTGCCCTGTTTGAGTTCTTGTCCTGACTTCCTTTGATGATGGACTGTGATGTGGAAGCATAAGTCAAATAAAGCCTTTCCCAAGTTGCTTTGGTCATGGTGTTTCATTGCAGCAATAGAAATCCTAACTAAGACAGTGCTCACATGTGTCTATGGATTGTGGATAGTTGTGCACATTTTGAAGTGGGAAGGGGTTAACTCTGAGATCATGAGTCTGTGTGTCAAGGGAGTGTTATGTAAACAGAAGTAGACATGTGTGTTCACTTATCTGTAGGCACTTTTATGTGTGTGTGTGGGGGTGTGTTAAGAAGGTATGTCTTGAACGATGCTGGCTTTGTGCATGAACTGCTGAGTGTGTGTATGTGTGTGTGTGTGTCTGTGTGTGTGTGACCATTTTCATAAAAAGCTGGAGTATGTACATGTGCATTTCCATATATGCACAATGTGCATGGGCCATGGGTGTATGTGTGTGTTTGGTGTGTGATATCTGTGTTGACTGATTTTGTGTACAGTTGCATATGTTTCTGGAAGTGGCAGATCACATGTACAGGTGTTCATATATGTCTAACTTGGGATGGTCATGACAATGCATGTTTGTGTCCTTGGGATGGTCATCCTAATTCAAAGGCCCAATCTCCACTATCCATCCACTCAGGCTGTATACCTCAGGAAACTTTCATATCCAGAGACTCAGGGTCCCCCTATGTCATCCCAATCCACATAATTGACTGTCACTATGTCCTTTGCTGATGGGACTAGAATGCTCTCTCAAGCTTGGCACTGCATTGCTCGAAATATGGGTTGGGGTTCCCAGCACCTTGTCATGTTATCAACTGTGTAGCATTGCTTTCATCATGGGTGTATTGTTGCTTGGGTCATTACTGAGTCTCAGAGGGTAGAGCTAAATTTCCAGATACCTGAGAACCTGGTAAGACACACATGGGTGGTAGGAATTATAGAGCCCCCTGTGGTTCCAAGGGAGGATTTTGTTGCTATGTTGACCTTAGTGGGGAGAATGTATGTATGTGCAGTATACACTCTTCACAAGCCTGTACAAGTTAAATCATGGTTTCTTGTGGTTGATGGAGAATATCTCTGTGCATAATCTCAGTGTGATCTGGTATCATTGTGGAATCCTTCCCAAGCACGCACATTTCTATAGCTCTAAGAAAGAATTAGAATTTCCCCCCAGTCTTGACAGAGACCCTTCAACAGAGATCAGCAAGTACTCGGAGAAGGAGATAGGAATGGTGGTATCTTATGATAGGATCACTCCATTCCAGAGAGAAAGCTACTTTCAGGGTATAGATATTAAGGAAGGACAGTGCCCACACAGGAAGGCAGGAAATGAACAGTTGGAAGGCAGAGAGCAGGGGTAAGTATGAACTTTAGACAGGGAGAGGGATGACTTTGAAAGAGAAAAGAAGGCTGCAAGGAGGGACAGCTATGCAGAAAAGGACAGACACAGGGAGAGAAGGGGACCCATAGGAAACACATGTGAAGGCAGTAGGGGGTTTGGAATAGATCTGCTCTGGGCAGGCACAACCCTCCCTCTCTCTTGGGGTTACAGTCACTATGCCAGAGAGCTGGAAACACATGGTTGGAATTCCTATATTGTGGAGGTCTCAGATCACACTCTTTCCTACATGACATCTTGTTTGAGTTGTCCACATTTTTATGTACAGACTATGGGTCACTATAGTCCCTACATAAGTGGGATAATACATCTGTCTTCTGCTGTCAGATAGTTTTACCTGCTGAGATTGAGTTCTAGGAAGGATGGCTAGTATGCAGAATAACTACTACTATGGAATCTTCATAAAATATACATGTATATATATACACACAAATATATTAAGAATAAATATAATTTTCATTTATTGGGGGACAAAGCCTCTCCTATATACAGCAAAGAAATCCTAGTGGCAGATATAGGCTATCACCCTCTTTGAGTTGTTCATTGGTAGGGTCCCACAGACTACCTCCAAACATTATATGCTAATGCCATTGCCCTTAATTATTCTCTAAAACTTGGTGCTAAGATTGTATTTTGAAGACACCAAAATTGTGAGTCATAGGATATGGAAAAGCCAAGGTGATACTCTCCTGAAAGCTTCAATTCTACTAGAGAGCTGGGAGGGTCTTTGCATGCTGCCAAGGAGAAGAGTCTTCTTCAGTTGTGATTCCTGCAAACAACAATAACATCTGGCCTGGAAAGATTTGCCCCATGGTGCAATGAGGTCACAAATGTTAACTAAATAATCAACCTGTTAAGGGAAGCTTTTTCCTTGCTAGCCGCTTTGGTTATCCCCCGCCAGTCGCCTGGGCTCTGCCGCGCCAGCCTGGTTCTAGATCCGCATGAGTCCCAAATAAACACACAGGAGGCTATATTAATTATGAAGCTGTTGGCCTTGCTTGTCTCTTACTGGCTAGCTCTGCCTTAAGTAATTACCCCATAATTGTTAATCTAAGTATGTCTCTTACCGGAGAATAGTTCCCGGCTTCCTTCCCCATGGCGTCACATCTCGAACTCTCTTGTCTTTCTCTTTCCCAGAATCCTCCTCGACTTCTAGTCCCTCCTATCTAGGTTTCCTATAGGCTCAACAGTACTTTATTGACAAATGCACAGGACTTCCCCCAACATCTCCTCTTTTCTGTTTAAACAAAAAGAAAGGTCTTAACTTTGACATAGTCAAATCATATATAACAGAACAGTTATCAAGTAAGAATACAGTTGTAATATTTTGTCTATCAACATTTAGCAAGATTTAAAGAAAATATCATCCATCCCATCCTTGTGAGTACAAAGTCCTATATGTAGCTTTTCTTTTATCATAACTAAGGAAAACTATAATTATAACTATCTGTCTTCAACTCCATCAAAGACCACAGAAGGATAATATATAATCACTAGGATTGACAGAGACATCTTACTGCCTGGACAGTCACCTGAAGTTCCTCTGTATTGTCGGGGCATCCATCTTCAGCCCATAGGCCACAATGTGTCTGGAACACTTCTCAGCAAAGCAGGAAATTTCAAACTGTCCATCTGCATTGGCAGTCTGTCAGTCATTTTTCTTTGTCCTGCAGAACGTCTCCTAGACTCTTCCATGAAGCAGGAACCCTGTAAGACTGAGTTCAGCAGTCACTTTTCTGTGGGTCCTGCATGTCCGGATTATACAAAAAGAGTCAAACAGTCTAGGCAAGAGCAGTTTCTTGCCCAAATGGCTAATATTGCCATGTTGAAAGCAAACTCCATAACAAGTTTCTTCGATGCCCATCTTCCTCTCAGACGTAATTGGTGCTGCCAGGAGCAGACATTTCTCATTGTCAAGAAAAACCCTAAACCATTTTAAATGCCATGTTCTGAAGGTCTTTGAGAGGTTTGAAGACTGTCCATCTCAAATATATTTCTGTATATCTAGAAACCTAACTTATGTAACTAGAAATTCTATTATAAGTAACTATCTATAATCTGTATTTAATTATGCATTACATTGTAAAAGATCATTATAAGCACAATACTTAATCAAGAGGAGAAATATAAGCATCACAAAATTGACCTTGATTTTGTCTCAATAAATGAAAAACAATACCCATACCATAATTCCCCTTTTTACCATTAAAAAAGATTGGCTGTGATCACTAGCCAATTATAAACAATCCCATTTAAATGAAAACAAAGATTTATAAACAAGATGGGAATTGGGACGTCGCTCATTCCAAACTGCTTCCTGCTGGAAGGGGGCGCTGTTTATACCATGGGGATCATTACAAAACTCAGAAACCTGTATAAGTCCGTATTTTCGGGGTCTGTAAAACTGCATCATCTTAGCTGTTTCAATTGTTGGAACACCTGGTCCACTGCTTCCGGGGGTCTTGGTTGGTCAAACCACAGAAGTCTGGAAGAAATCCTCAGCTTTTTATGTTCTGTGGAAACATAAATTAAAACTCCTTTTCCAAGTAACATATCCTTAAATTTTGAGGTCAAGGCATTTTCAAAAGATAGAAGTTGGATTAATTCAGCAGCATTTATAATCAAGTGTACTTTAGCATTTGTTCCTTCCTTAGCAATCAAAAAACTGAAAAACACAATAGCGTACAGTATCCAGACTCTCTGTGTATTTTCCATCTTTACGTGGCTTATTTATTTATCTAATATTACTTTATTTCTTTCACTTTTATTTATTTTTCTCTGAGACAGGGTTTCTCTGTGGAAACCTGCCTGCCTCTGCCTCTGGAGCAATCCTACCGGCTTGTGCCACCACACCCGGCTTTTGTATTTATTTACCACTTTGCCGTTTCATTTTCTCTCTCAATCTCATGTATATTTTTAAACACACTGTATACCTTTAGAGGTTTTGTTCATCCAAGTCTGACTTTACTGTAAATTTTTACGTTTTTCTGGCCACGTGTCTTATCTGTAAAACCGTGGCTGTTTTAAACTGCCGTTTTTTTTTCAAGATGGCGGGCGTAAGCTTGATTCCAGCTTACTGCCTCAGTCCATGCTGACATCCAGCAAAAGCTGCCACTTCCAGCTGTACGTACACACTTTTCAATCGTTAGCAGAGTCTCTTAAAACAATCTTGCTGTTTTTTTTTTTTTTTTATGCCGAGTCAGGAAGACTCCCGTAAGCGAGCCACGTGAATCTCGGCTTGTCGTTAGCAAAACAGAGCACACCTGAGAAAAATGCTGCTACCAAAAATCTGTGCTTCTCTCCGTTCTTCTGTTCCTAAAATTCCTTTAAAGCTTTTGTTGTTTTGCGTGGAAATTCAATCCCACTCCTGACAACCATTATGTTAAGGGAAGCTTTTTCCTTGCTAGCCGCTTTGGTTATCCCCCGCCAGTCGCCTGGGCTCTGCCGCGCCAGCCTGGTTCTAGATCCGCATGAGTCCCAAATAAACACACAGGAGGCTATATTAATTATGAAGCTGTTGGCCTTGCTTGTCTCTTACTGGCTAGCTCTGCCTTAAGTAATTACCCCATAATTGTTAATCTAAGTATGTCTCTTACCGGAGAATAGTTCCCGGCTTCCTTCCCCATGGCGTCACATCTCGAACTCTCTTGTCTTTCTCTTTCCCAGAATCCTCCTCGACTTCTAGTCCCTCCTATCTAGGTTTCCTATAGGCTCAACAGTACTTTATTGACAAATGCACAGGACTTCCCCCAACATCAACCATTTTCTGATTAGATTTAAGATCAACTTTGTAACATGGAATTTACACTTGGTACAATTAACTTGGCCAAAATCCTCCTGCTAGTCATAAGATCTAGGAGAAAACCTAAGACTACGATTCTGCTAAGTGAACATAACATTAAACTACACCATAAGTTTTTATCTCTATATCCCTATATCAGTGTGTCTCCCAACCCTCATCATAGAAGTATCTTTTTGTAGTACATGCAAATTAACTCAGATAACTATAAATGAACAAAGGGTGGAGAATAAGAACTTTTGGAGTGCTTACATCTAAAAGGTATTTTTATGCCCCACCCCTCCTTTCAAGTCTCAGAGATCATGGTCAAGAGTGGGAGGAAAAGTTGTAAGATGTGCTTAAGATTAACAAAACAACTGACAACAAATTCTGGCAAGAATGTGTGGGAAGGGTAACCCTTATTTACTGTTGGTGGGAATGCAAACAAGTGCAACCACTCTTGCAATCTGTGTGGAGAAATGATGTGGGATAATGCTCTTGTACACTGTAAAGGTTTGTTTAACAAAATGCTAATTTACCAGAATCCAGGCAGCAAGTATAGGTGGGGCTACCAGACTAGGAGAATTCTGGGAAGAGGAAGGAAGAGAGCATTCACCAGTTAGACACAGAGGAAGCAAGATGAGAATGACTTATGGAAAATAGGTCCCAAGCCACTAATCATCGATAAGAATTATGGGTTAATTTTAGTTGTAAGAATTTGTTAGTAATAAGACTGAGCAATATTCCAAACAGTTTATAATTAATATAGGCCTCTCTATGTTTATTTGGGACTAAAGGTCTACAGAACTGGGCTGGACAGAAGCTTCTGTCTACAGAGAATCCTCAAAAAAACTAAAAGTGAACCTACAATGTGACCCAGATATACCACTCTTTGGCATAACCACTAGGGCTAGACATCCTACTCCATAGATTCTTGCTCAGAAATGTTCATTGTTACCCTATTCACCATAGCTTGGAAATGAAAACAACCCAAATGTCATTCATACAATGAATATAAATGGAAATGTGGTGCACATACACAATGGAATATTATTCATATGTGATGAAAAATGAAATCATGAAATTTGGAGGTAAATGGATGAAACTTGAAAAGATCACTTTAAGTGAGGTAACACAGACACAGAAAGACCACTTGTTTGCTCTCCTATGTAGATCCTAGCTCCAAAACTTCAGATGATAGGATACAATTCAGAGCAACCTCAGAAACCAGGAAACTATGAATGAACCATGAGGGGAGGCTTGAGGGAATATATGAAAGGGTAAATAAGAAAAATGTGCAGGGAAAGCGAAGCACAGTAGAGGGAAGAAATTCAGAGGAGGGAGAAGAGACAAATAACAAGAGGGTCTGATAACACCTCAAGGAATCATGTTATTTTGTATTTTCCTGAAATTATATACAATGCACAGTGGTTTATGTATAAAGAGGCATAGATAGCTTAAATGAAGTTATGCCATTTGGGCAGACAATGCTCCCCACAAGAACCATAAGTCAAAGAACAAAAAAGTCAATTTCAGTCATGAAAAGCTACTGTTTGAAGTGTTGGTGAGAGTATTCCCAGTGACTCCCAAAACAATATAAGGTATTTCTGCTGTCCTTCACTGCTTCTCAGGGGTTGAAGGTGTCCTATTGCTAATGACAGCATAGAAGACTCTGACGATTTGTGCTGGATCACACACTAATGCCCTCTCCCTGTGGTCTAGTTTTCATTGTACCAGAAAGCACTAGGCAAACTCCCAAGGGAGGTAAACAGTCAATAGTCCTATCATCTCTAACATTTCTAAACCACTAATTTTTTAAAAGATTGATTTCATCAGTAAAGAGAATGTATAACATGAATTCTACTTGGCATTAATAATAATAACCCAGAGACAGATATTAGGGTTAAAACTGAAGGTCAGGGAAGTAAAGAAGCCAGCCACTAGAGAGTTCTCACCTCTACCAAAGATTAGACTACAAGGGCAATCCTGTCCTCAGATTGCATGTCCAGAGTGCACTGCTCTCTACCAAACCCAACTGCAATGCTCTCCACCAAACCTCAAACTGTACTGAACTCCTGTCTCCTCCCATCTTATATTCCTATCTAGTGCTGGAATTAAGAGTGTGTGTCACCACTGCCTGGACTTCATGGCTAACTAGTGTGGCATGTTTTGAACTCTGATCTTCAGGCAAGTTTTATTTGTTAGATCATAAACAAAATATCACTACATTTTCCCTTTTTTGTCTAAAGTAAAAAAGGTTATAATTAATATAAGAAAAGCTATATGCAATAAGTACAATAAATATATATAGTATTACAGGCAATAATTACATTAACAACATCAAGTATTTGAAAAAATCAGAGAAAATACTCCATTACCTATCCTATCTTGGTGAGTCCAAAATGTTGTACCTAATTCTATTCTAATTTGCATTAATAAATTATCTTTTAATGTTTCTCAACCTTTATACTTTAGACCTCTTTAAAGTGTTTCATCTCTGAGTCTGGTAAACAAAGAAAACTGTAACTATCTAGTCTTCAACTGCCTCAGATACCTGATAAGGAAAAAATATAAGCTGAGTAAATAGGAACTAAACAAGCCACTTCCAATCCAAGAACACATAAATACAATCATCCACCATGATCAACCAGGCTTCATTCCAAGGATGCAGGGATGGTTCAACATACAAAAATCCATAAAGATAACCCATAATCTCTGCGTCTTGGGTAGTAAATCAGTGTTTACCATGGTGTAAAAATGAACTTTGGGAGTCTACTCCATGTGGAGGAAAGCTCTCTTAGACTGGACACATGGGGAAGAGCCTAGGTCCCGCTCTGGATGAAATGACAGACTATGGAGATCTCCCCCATGGAGGGCATTACCTCCATGGGGAATGGTGTGCGGATTGGGTGCGAGGCTGGGGGGACTGGTGGAGTGACAAGGGAGGCGGGATGGGAGAGGGAACTGGGATTTACATGTAAAACGTGTATGGTTCTATTTTAAATAAAACATATATTGAGAAAAAACTAGAAATAAAAACAAGCTGAGAAACAAAAATCATGTCATCATCTCACTAGATGATGGAAAAGCCTTTGACATAATCCAACACCCCTTCATGGTAATGGTCTTGGAGAGATCCGGGATAAAATGAATTTACCTTAACATAATAAAATCTATATACAGCAAACAAACAGCCAACATCAAACTAAATGGACAGAAACTCAGTGCAATTCCTCTAAAATCAGGAACAAAACAAGGCTGTACACTCTCGCCATACCTCTTCAATATTATCCTTGATTTTCTAGCTATAGCAATATGATAACCAAAGGAAATCAAGGGGATACAAACTGGAAAGGAAGCAGTCAAACTTTCACTATTTGTAGATGATATGATAGTTTACAAAAGTGACCCAAAACACTCTACCAGAGAACTTCTGAAGCTGATAAAAACTTTCAGCAATGTGGCAGGATACAAGATGAAATCAAGAAAATCATTAGCTCTACTCTATACAGATGATAAAAGGGCTGAGAAAGAATCCATAGCCACAAACGACATAAAATTCCTTGGGGTTTTTCTAACCAAACAAGTGAAAGACCTGTATCACAAGAACTTTGAGTCTTTAAAGAAAGAAATTAAAGAAGACACCAGAAGATGGAAAGATATCTCAAGCTCTTGGATAAGCAGGATCAACATAGTAAAAATGGCATTCTTTCTTTTTAGATGTCTCATCAGTTTAATCAATTGGCAAGCAAATCTGATGATCTGAGTCAATACCCAGATCCCATGTAAAGAAGTGGGAGAGACTGACTCAAAAGCTGTCCTCTCATCTCCACAATGGTGTGTGCCCTTCACTAATAATATCAATAACAATATAATTATTAATTTTTTAGTTTTAACTTCTTTTATATATTTTTTATTTTTAAATTTAAATTAGAAACTAGATTGCTTCACATTTCAATTCCAGGTCCCTCTCCAGTTCCCTCCCCTCCTCCCATGCCCTCCTACCAACCCCCTCAATGTCCCCTCATTTCCCCAGGGAGTGTGAGCCCCTCCATGGGGGTGTCCATAGTCTGTCATTTCACCCAGGGCAGGTCCTAGAACCTCTGCCAAGAGTTCAGGGTGAGAGTGCATCTCTCATTGTTGGATGGCAGTCCAAAATCCTTTTGTATAACTGGGATAAATACTGATCTACTACCCAATCTTACCAAAAGCAATAAACAGATATAATGGAATCCCCATTAAAATCCCAGCAGAATTCTTCACAGACCTTGAAAGAACAATAATCAACTGTATATGGTAAAACAAAAGTCCCAGGATAACCAAAACAACCCTGTTCAAAAAGGAAACATCCAGAGGCATCATCATCCCTGACTCCAAGCTCTATTACAGAGTTATAGTCCTAAAATCAGTTTGGTATTGGCACAAAAATGGACATATAGACCAATGGAATTGAATTGAACACACTGCATTAACCAATACACATATGAACACCTGATCTTGGACAAGGAAGCTAACATTATAAAGTGGAAAAAGAAAACATCTTCAATGAATGGTGCTAGCAAAACTGGATGCTGGCACGTAGAAGAATGCAGATAGATCCATGTCTATCGCAATGCAAAAAATTAAGTCCAAATGGATTAAAGACCTCAACATAAATGCAGCCACACTGAAACTGTTTGAAGAGAAAGTGGGAGGTACCCTTGAACGAATTGGTACAGGAGACAGCTTCCTGAACATAACACCAGTAGCACACACACTGAGGTCAACAATTATTACATAGGATTCCTGAAACTGATAAGCTTCTGTAAGGAAAAGGACACAGTCAACAAGATTTTAAAAGGCATCCCACAGAATGGGAAATGATATTAACTGATCCCACATTTGACAGAGGGCTGATCTCTAAAATTTACAAAGAACTCAAGAAGCAAGTCTCCAAAACACCAAAGGATCCAATTAAAAGATGGTGTACAGAACTAAATAGAGAATTGTCAATAGAGGAGGCTAAAATGGTTGAGAAGCACTTAAGAAACTGTGCAATATCCCTAGCCATCAGAGAAATGCTAATCAAAACAACTCTGAGATACCCTCTTACTCCTGTCAGAATCAAAAACAGTAATCACAGCTTATGCTGGAGAGGATGTGGAGAAAGGAGAACACTCTTCCAATGCTGGTGGGAGTGCCAACAAATACAGCCACTTTGGAAATCAATATGGAGATTCCTCAGGAAAGTGTCAATCAGTCTACCACAAGACCCAGCAATTCCACTCTTTGGCATATACCCAAAACATGCATATTTATACCACGAAGATGTCTGTTCCACTATGTTCATAGCATCATTATTTGTAATAGCCAGAACCTGGCAGCAACCAAGATGCCCCTCAATTGAACAGTGGATAGAGAAATTGTGGTATGTTTACACAATGGAGTACTATTCAGCAGAAAAAAAACAAAGAATCTTGAAATTTTCAGGCAAATGAATGACACTAGAAGAAACCATCCTGAGTGAGGTAACCCAGTCAGAAATAGCCTAATGTTAGTCAGTGCGTTTGTCTGTTTTTAAATTTCATATTCTGATTCCAAAATGTACTGGTCCTTCTTAGAATATTGACATTTCAGAAATTACAGTCAATAATAAAACTGCATTCTGTACTAAATGTCTATTTTGAACATGTTTTTGTAATCTGCTGGCGTTGTGGTGGAGGAGTCCTGTGATCTGCTCAAATACTTAACAAGTCAAGGGAGTGGCCCTGAGGGGAAAATTGTCTAGACTAAACCCTGACCCCTCAGATACAGCTGATCACAGGATGTCTGTAGTGTGTCCAGTTTAAGCAGAGGGTTATAAAAAGAAAAGAAAGCAAATGTGCATATCAAATATCACATACATATATGTAAGATTATAAATAGTTTTTTGAGAATTTTATACAATATATTCTGATCATATTCACCCCAATTCTCTTCCTTAACTTTTCTCAAATCATTCCCTACCTCTTTTTATTTTTAATCTGGCCATAAACTTTGGTGTTTATTTTTTTTTTAATATTAATATTATTATTAATTTTATTTTTATTTTAAATAGCTTGTTTTAGATGTCAATCCCAGTTCCCTCTCTCTCTACTCCTCCAGCACCCACCACCCCCTGCCATCCCACCCAGCCTCCCACCCTATCACCATTTCCTTCCACATAGGCTTTATCTAGAGTCTGTCATTTCACTCAGGGCAGGGTACAGACACTCCCCTAATGTCCAGGCTGAGAGAGCATCCCTCTTTGTGTTATGGACACACGATGTCTGTTTGTATGCCAGTGATAAACACTGATCAACTGCCCAGGGCCCCATAGGTTGCCCAGGCCTCCTCACTGACTCTCACATTCAGGGTGTCTGGGTCAGTCCCATGCTGGCCTCCCAGCTGTCGGTCTGAGGCCCAAGAGCTCTCCCCTGTTCAGATCAGCTGTGTCTGCTTGTTTTACCAGCCCATTCTTTGACAATTTGCTCATCGCTCCTCTCTGTCACTGGGTTCCTTGTGTTCAGTTGAGTGTTTTACTGTTGCTGTTTGTCTCTGCTTCCATCAGTCACTGGATGAAGGCTCCAGGATGGCTATCGACATCAAGTTCAATATCAGGAATGGGCAATCGAGGTGAGATGATAACATGGTTTCTTTCACAGTTTGTTTATATTGTGGATTACATTGTTAGATTTTCTAATGTTAAACCATCCCTGCATTCCTGGGATGAAGCCTACTTGATCATGGTGGATTATTTTTATGATATGTTCTTGAATTCGGTTTGCTAGTATTTTATTGAGTATTTTTGCATCGATGTTCATGAGGGAAATTGGACTATAGTTCTCTTTCTTAGTTGTGTTTTAGTGTGGGTTGAGTGTCAAGGTATTTGTAGCATTATAAAAAGAGTTTTGTAGTGAGCCTCCTGCTTCTATTTTTGTGGAATATTTTGAGGAATATTGGAATTATTTCTTTGATTTTCTGTTAGAATTCTGCCCTGAAGCCATTTGGGTCTGGGCTTTTTTTGGTTTGGAGACATTTGATGACTGCTTCTATTTTTTTTAATTTTATTTTCCAGTTTAAATTTAGATAAGAGACAAGGTTGCTTCACAAGTCAGTTCCAGGTCCCTCTCCCTTTCCCTCCCCTCCTCCCGTGCCCTCCCCCAGCCCCCCCATTATCCCCTCATTCCCCCAGGGAGGGTGAGGCCCTCCATGGGGGTGTCCATAGTCTGTCATTTCATATAGGTCAGGGCATAGACCCTTCCCCAAGAGATCAGGGTGAGAGTGCTCCTCACATTGTTCTATGGGAGTCCAAAGTCCGTGTGTATACTTGGGATTGGTACTGATCTGCTGCCCAAGGCTCAATAGATTACCTAGGCCTCCTCACTGACACCCAGATTCAGGGGGTCTTGATCAGTCCCATGTTGGATTCCCAGGCTGATGCCTGGGATTCAAGAGTTAACCTTTGTCTGGTCAGCTGTTTCTGGGGGTTAAACCAGCCCAGACTTAATCCCTTTGATCATCAGTCCTCCCTCTCTGTTACTGGCTTTCTTGAGTTCAGCTCAGTACTTAACCAAGGGAGTCTGCCTATTCTTCGATTAGCCACTAAATGAAGTTTCTGTTTCCCAGACTCTCTGGCCATAGGATTGTAGGCTGGCACTCCCCAGATCTATGTCTAAAATCCATATATGAGAGAGTACATGCCATGTTTCTCTTTTTGGGACTGAGTTACCTCACTCAGGATGGTTTCTTCTAGTGTCATCCATTTGCCTGCGAATCTCATGATTCCATTACTTTTTTCTGCTGAATAGTACTCCATTGTGTAGATGTACCACATTTTCTCTATCCACTCTTCGGTTGAGGGACATCTAGGTTGCTTCCAAGTTCTGGCTATTACAAATAAAGCTGCTATGAACATTGTGGAACAGACATCTTTGTTGTATGAATGGGCATCTTTTGGATATATGCCTAAGAGTGGAGTTGCTGGGTCTTGTGGTAGGTCTATTCCCATTTTTCTGAGGAAGCTCCATACTGATTTCCAAAGTGGCTGAACCAGTTGGCACTCCCACCAGCAATGGAGGAGTGTCCCCCTTGCACCACATCCTCTCCAGCATAAATTTTTATTGATGTTTTTGATTTTAGCCATTCTGACAGGAGTGAGATGGTATCTCAGAGTTGTTTTGATTTGCATTTCCCAGATGGCTAAGGATGTTGAGCACTTTCTCAAGTGCCTCTCAGCCATTTTAGACTCCTCTATTGAAAACTCTCTAGTTCTGCAGCCCACTTTTTAATTGGGTCCTTTGATGTTTTGGAGACTTGCTTCTTGAGTTCTTTGTAAAATTTGGAGACCAATCCTCTGTAAGATGTGTGATTAGTGAATATTTTTTCCCATTCTGTGGACTGCCTTTTTGTCTTGCTGACTGTGTCCTTTGCCTTACAAAAGCTTCTCAGGTTCAGGAGGTCCCATTTATTAATTGTTGATCTCACTGTCTGTGCTACTGGGGATTGCATTGAATCTGTAGATTGCTTTTGGCAGGATTGCCATTTTTACTACATTGATCCTACCTATCCAAGAGCATGGGAGATCTTTCCATTTTCCGAGGTGTCCCGCGCTACCGTCTCGCCAGCAAGAACGACGCAGAACACTCGGATCCTTCTGCAGTAAAGCTTTAATGCATCTTGAGAGATAGATGATCAGCTTCTTAGAGGGAGACCCCAAGCTAAGAAACCCAGCCCCTTATATAAGCCTAGGAGCTCCGAGTGAGATGTGTAGAGCCGGGATTGGTGGTTTGCACATCACCCCAGATGACGTCACGGGAGAGGCACAGTTTAAGCGGTTAACTCCAACTGACAGCGACAGTTAACTCCAACTGACAGCGACAGTTAACTCCAACTGACAGCGACAGTTAACTCCAACTGACAGCGACAGTTAACTCCAACTGACAGCGACAGTTAACTCCAACTGACAGCGACAGTTAACTCCAACTGACAGTGGATGTCAGCGCCATCTTCTAACGGCAATAGCGATAGCGAGGGCGGCTCCTCACATCTCCCCCTATTCATTTATTTTTGAAGCAATAGGACACCCACAACTTTGGAGTGGAGATAGAGGTCAAATCCCCATGTGCAAATTCGGAACATGTACAAAGCTCCTCTCCAGGGTCTTATCCCCAGAGGAAGTCCTGACCAGTCCGATGTCTTTTTTCTGGGGAAGGAGATCATGACATAGAACCTTCATGCAAGATGACTTATCTCCCAGGAGAAAGTCGTTATACCGCAGACCTCTCCTGTGCAGTGCTTAGCCTTGCAACTCCTTGGGCTGCTGAAGCCTACCCACTCTATCCCGTGCAATGAGACTAGCCTCGTGGGGTGCAAGAGCTGGGAGGCCAGCGACCTATTGCTTTAACATGGTTAACCAAATGTCAGGGGATGCTCCGTGTTCTAAGGCAGCAAGTGCTTGTGCCACCACCACTTTCTCCTTTTGTTTGGGCTCTGAGCGTACACACCATCCAAAGCATCAACACTATTCCACAGCAGAGAACTAGGCTAAATGATCCTACCCCCACCCATTCCTTAAAATAAGAAAATGCAGATGAAATCCAGGGGAGAGGTCTTCCATCAGAGAAAGATCCAGATGCGTCGAATTCACTTGCAGGATCGCCATTCTCAACTCACGGAGTGTCTGCTCAAACTCAAAAGTCCAATTCTGTAATAAATGTTGAGACAGAGCTTTTGACAGGTTAGCTGCTCTTGTAAAATTCTCATATTGTACTAAGTGACACAAAGGCCAGGCAACTTTGTTCACATCCCAATTTTGCCATCTGCCACAATATATCCAATTGTTCCTGAACCAAATTAATCTGTTGGTTTACCAACATCAGGCCTCCTTGTATCTGAGAATTGGCAGTGGCCTGTTTATCTAGGACCATGGTCACAGTGGCCTATAGTTCATTAATGGTTTGAGTTGTCTGCACAGTCCAACTGACAGCGACAGTTAACTCAACTGACAGCGACAGTTAACTCCAACTGACAGCGACAGTTAACTCCAACTGACAGCGACAGTTAACTCCAACTGACAGCGACAGTTAACTCCAACTGACAGCGACAGTTAACTCCAACTGACAGTGGATGTCAGCGCCATCTTCTAACGGCAATAGCGATAGCGAGGGCGGCTCCTCACATCTCCCCCTATTCATTTATTTTTGAAGCAATAGGACACCCACAACTTTGGAGTGGAGATAGAGGTCAAATCCCCATGTGCAAATTCGGAACATGTACAAAGCTCCTCTCCAGGGTCTTATCCCCAGAGGAAGTCCTGACCAGTCCGATGTCTTTTTTCTGGGGGAAGGAGATCATGACATAGAACCTTCATGCAAGATGACTTATCTCCCAGGAGAAAGTCGTTATACCATGAACCTCTCCTGTGC
>NW_024434877.1:0-698 GCF_017639785.1 Mesocricetus auratus | reverse complement strand
GTGTCTTAGAGTAAGTGTTCTCTTTGGTTTTTTATTGGTTTGCACAATGTCGGGTTATTTATTTCCTATGCTTTGCTGAGAGAAATTAAATTCCATGGGTTGGATTTTTACTTCTAGTTCACTTTATGGGGCTGGAATTTTGCATAGATATTTTTTAAATTTGAGTTTTTCATAGAATGTCCTATGTTACCTTCTTAAGGAGACTAATAATCTTCTGGGTATACTACTATGGTCTGGCATCTTTGTTTTCTTAGATCCACATCACGTGTGTCCATGAGCCTGAGGTTTTTTCTTTTTTCTTTTTTTATTTATTTTTCAGATGAAAACAAGGTTGCTTCACAAGTCAGTTCCAGGTCCATCTCCCTTTCCCTCCCCTCCTCCCGTGCCCTCCCCTCAACCCCCCCAATATCCCCTCATTTCCGCATGGAGGTTGAGGCCCTCCATGGGGGTGTCCATAGTCTCTCATTTCATTCAGGGCAGGGCCTAGACCCTCCCCCAAGAGTTCAGCGTGAGAGTGCATCTCACATTGTTGAATGGGAGTCCAAAGTCTGTGTGTATACTCGGGATTGATACTGATCTACTGCCCAAGGCTCAGTGGATTACCTAGGCCTCCTCATTGACACCCACAATCAGGGAGTCTGGATCAGTCCCATGCTGGATTACCAGGCTGATGCCTGGGATTCAGGAGATAACCTTTG
>NW_024434876.1:0-1067 GCF_017639785.1 Mesocricetus auratus | reverse complement strand
TCGGGGAGGCTAACATGGGACTGATCTGGACCCCCCAAATGTGAGTGTCAGTGAGAAGGCCTGGGCAACCTATGGGGCCCTGAGCTGTGGATCAGTGTCTATCCCTGATATACAAACAGTCTTCGTGTGCCTATAGCACAAAGAGGGATGCTCTCTCAGCCTGGACTCTTAGGGGAGTGCCTGGACCCTACCCAGAGTAAAATGACAGACTCTGATATCCCCTATGTGGAAGGATTTGGCAATAGGGTGCGAGGGTGGGGGAGAAGGGCAGTGCGGGAGGAGGGGAGGGAGAGGGAACTGGGATTGACATGTAAAACAAGCTATTTAAAATGTAAAAAATGATAAAAAGAAATATATAGGTAAACATACAGTCTATGATTAATATTTAGAGATAAACACACACTCTATGATTAATGTAGAGATAAACACACACTCTATGATTAATATTTTGAGATAAACACACACATTATGATTAATATTTAGAGATAAACGCACACGTTATGATTAGTGTTTAGAGATAATCACACAATCTATGATCAGTATGTAGAGATAAACACTCTATGATTAATATTTAGAGTTAAACACACACTATGTGATTAATATTTAGAGATAAACAAACACACTGTGATTAATATTAGAGATAAACACACCATAATTAATATATACAGATAAACACACACTCTATTATTAATATGTAGAAGAGAAACACAGACACTATGATTAATATTTAGGAACAAACATACACTCTATAGGTAACATTAGAGATATACAGATTATGATTAATATTTAGAGATAAACACAACTCTATAATCAATATTTAGAGATAAACACACACTCTATGGGTAATAGTAGAGATAAACACACCTCTATGATTAATAGGTAGAGATAAACAGACACACTATGATTAATATTAGAGATAAACACACACTCTATGATTAATATTTAGAGGTACACAATTTGTGAGTAATATTTAGAGATAAACACACACTCTATGATTAATATTTAGAGATAATCTCACACTCTGTGATTAATATTTAGAGATAATCAAACCCTCAAAGATTAATATT
>NW_024434875.1:0-763 GCF_017639785.1 Mesocricetus auratus | reverse complement strand
GCTGTACGTACACCCCTTTCAATCGGTAGCAGAGTCTCTTAAAACAACCTTGCTGTTTTTTTTTCTTTTTATGCCGAGTCAGGAAGACTCTGGTAAGCCAGCCACGTGAATCTCGGCTTGTCAATAGCAAAACAGAGCACACCTGAGAAAAATGCTGCTACCAAAAATCTGTGCTTCTCTCCGTTCTTCCGTTTCTAAAAGTCCTTTAAAGCTTTTGTCATTGTGCGTGGAAATTCATGATCCCAATCCTGATCACCATTTTGTTAAGAGAAGCTTTCCTTGAGAGGAGCCTTCCCGCCAGCCTGGTTCCAGAGCCGCTTCAATCCCAAATAAACACACAAGAGGCTATATTCTTTATGAAGCTGTTGGCCTTGCTTGTCTCTTACTGGCTAGCTCTGCTTTAAGTAATTACCCCATAATTGTTAATCTAAGTATGTCTCTTACCGGAGAATAGTTCCCGGCTTCCTACCCCATGCGGTTACATCTCGAACTCTTGTCTTTCTCCTTCCCAGAATCCTCCTCGACTCCTAGTCCCTCCTATCTAGGTTTTCTATTGGCCAGACAGTACTTTATTGACAAATGCACAGGTAAATAACAGGACTTCCCCAACAACAGACAGACATACAGGCACTCTGTGTGTCACTGAGAGAGAAACATTGACGAAGAATCACAGAGATTCACAGAAAGAGACAAAGAGCACGAGATAAAAGAGACAGACAGGTAAAGACTGACAGACATACATGTTTATGAACACAGAGAGATG
>NW_024434874.1:0-516 GCF_017639785.1 Mesocricetus auratus | reverse complement strand
AATATTTATTGCTGGTCTATCCACAATTGCTACTAATTGAGAACAATGTAAGTAGTTACTCACACAGTGTTGTATTGATGGTTTGCAAGAAGGTTATGCTCATAGATTCTCACACAATGTTATTTTGTTAGTTTTCAATAACTTACACATGAAGTTTCTCACACAAGTTTGTAACGCTAGTTTTGAAGAAGTTAAAAGTGTAGATTCTCACACGGTGTTATATAGTTAGTTACACATGTAGTTTCTCACACAGTGTTGTATCGTTAGTTTTCAAGAAGATATGCGTGTAGTTCCTCACACAGTGTAGTATTGGTCGTTTTCAAGAGGTATGGCTTAAGATTCACATAGAATGTTTTGTCTTTAGTTGTCCATAAGATACACATGTAGTTTCTCACAGAGTGTTTTATCGATAGTTTCCAGGAAGTTAAATATGTAGAATCTCACACAGCGTTGTAGCGTTAGTTTTCAATAATTTACACGTGTAGAATCGCACACAGTGTTGTGTCGTTAGTTCTG
>NW_024434873.1:0-2516 GCF_017639785.1 Mesocricetus auratus | reverse complement strand
AAGTTTACATTTGGTTTGTTGTCAAGCTTAGGGTAGTTGTTCATATTCACTGTGTCATTTGGCAATCTCTACTTTGGCCTTTTAATTTTTTCTAGTCATCACATATGCTACAAATATAGATATATTTATATGTTTTACTCTCTGTTGTTTAGTTTGCAAACATAGAGTTAAGATTAGACCGACAGCTGGGAGGCCAGCATGGGACTGACCCAGACCCCCTGAATTTGAGAGTCAGTGAGGAGGCCTGGGCAACCTATGGGGCCCTGGGCAGTGGATCAGTGTTTATCTCTGGCATACAAACAGACATCATGTGTCCATAACACAAAGAGGGATGCTCTCTCAGACTGGACTCTAAGGGGAGTGTCTGGACCCTGCCCTGAGTGAAATAACAGACTCTAGATATCCTCTAAGTGGAAGGAAATGGCAATAGTGTGGGAGGATGGGGGGATGGTGGTGGGGTGTGGGAGGAGGGGAGGTAGAGTAAACTGGGATTGAAGTGTAAAACAAGCTATCCCAATCAAAATTCCAGCACAATTCTTCACAGACCTTGAAAGAACCATAATCAACTTTATTTGGAAAAAGAAAAGGCCCAGGATAGCCAAAACAACCCTATACAATAAAGGAACTTCAGGAGACATCACTATACCTGACTTCAAGCTCTATTATAGAGCTATAGTCCTGAAAACAGCTTGGTATTGGCACAAAAATAGGCAGGTATACCAATGGAACCTAATTGAAAACCCTGATTTTAACCCACACACCTATGAACACTTGATTTTTGACAAAGAAGCTAAAACTATAGAATGGAAAAAAGAAAGTAGCTTCAACAAATGGTTCTGGCATAACTGGGTATTGGCATTCAGAAGACTGCAGATAGATCCATGTTTATTGCCTTGCACAAAACTTAAGTCCAAATGGATCAAAGATCTCAACATAAATCCAATCACACTGAAACTCTTAGATGAGAAAGTTGGAGATACTCTTCAATGAGAAGGTACAGGCGACCACTTCCTGAGCAACACCAGTGGCACACACACTGAGATCAACAATTAACAAATGGGACCTCCTGAAACTAAAAAGCCTCTGTAAGGCAAAGGACAGAGTCAACAAGCCAAAAAAGCAGTCTACAGAATGGGAAAATATATTCAATAACCCTACATCTGACAGAGGGCTAATCTCCAAAATTTACAAAGAACTCAAGAAGCAAGTCTCCAAAACACCAAAGGATCCAATTAAAAGGTGGGGTACAGAACTAAATAGAGAATTCTCAATAGAGGAGGCTAAAATGGCCAAGGGACACTTAAGAAGTGCTCAACATCCTTAGCCATCAGGGAAATGCAAATCAAAACAACTTTGAGATACCAACTTACTCCTGTCAGAATGGCTAAATTCAAAAACACCAAAGACAATTTACAGCTGGAGAGGATCTGGAGAGAGCGGAACACTCCTTCACTGCTGGTGGGAGTGCCAACTCATACAGACACTTTGGAAAGCATTATGGAGATTCCTCAGGAAAATGGGAATCAATATACCACAATCCCAACAATTCGACTCTTAGGCATATTTCCAAAAGAGGCAAATTCATACAACAAGGACATCTGGTCTACTATGTTCATAGAAGCATTATTTGTAATAGCTAGAACCTGAAAGCAACCTAGAGGCCCCTCAACTGAAGAGTGGATAGAGAAAATGTGGTACATTTACACAATGGAGTATTATTCAGCAGAATAAAACAATGGAATCTTGAAATTTGCAGGTAAATGGATGGCACTGGAAGTGAGGTAACCCAGTCACAAAAAGACAAACATGGTATGTACTCACTCATATATGGATTGTAGACATGGATCAGGATAGTGCCAGTTTGCACTTCCACTGAGAGAAGTCTGGGAAACAGGAAAGAACCTCAGAGATATGCATGGTACCCAAGAGAAGAGGAATGAGGCAAGATCTTCTGAACAGATGGGGAACATGTCCAGTGTTGGGGAGGAGTGGAAGCTGGGAAGAAGAGTGGGGGAAAAGAGGAAGAGAGGGTAGGTCATGGGGAAACTGGAAGGTTGAGTGGGGGTAAAATAGGGGGAAGAGGGAATCATAGGTTAGAAGACAGATCAGGCACCAGTGTGACCTCTAGTGATCTAAAGGGATGACACCAATTGGCAAGCTAAGCAATACTGGAGAGTCCACATCGATTGCCCATTCCTGATAATGAACTTGATGTCTATAACCATCCTGGAGTCTTCATCCAGTGACTGATGGAAGCAGAGACAAACACTCACAGTTAAACACTGAACTGAACCCAAGGAACCCAGTGACAGAGAGGAGCGATGAGCACATTGGCCAAGAATGGGCTGGTAAAACCAGCAGAGACAGCTGATCTGAACAGGGGAGATCTCTTGGACACCCAACCAACAGTTGGGAGGCCAGCATGGGACTGGCACAAACCCCCTGAATGTGAGAGTCAGTGAGGAGCCCTGGGCAGACCCCCTGAATGTGAGAGTCAGTGAGGAGGCCTGGGCAAC
>NW_024434872.1:0-2185 GCF_017639785.1 Mesocricetus auratus | reverse complement strand
TGTAGGGAGCCGCCCCCACATTCTCCGTTACAAGATGGCGCTGACACCCGTTGTCAGTTGGAGTAAACAACCTTGGTGCGCACGTGCCTGCTACTTTTCCATCCCTTACTCTCTGCCTCTCCCGTGGCGTCATATGGGCTGACGAGCAGGAGCCAGTCAGGAGATGACACGTCCGAGGCGGGGACTGCTGAGCTATATAAGGGTTGGGCTTTTCGCTCCCTGGGTCTCTGCTCTGTAAGCTTATGCTCTCCCTCTCAAGACGCATTAAAGCTGTTCTGCAGAAGGATCCTAAGTGTGCCGCGTCGTTCTTGCTGGCGAGACGGTAGCGCGGGACATCTGGTGCCGAAACCCGGGAACTCGAGACCTCATCATCGTCAGCACCATCGGAGACCCCTTGGATTCAAGGAGGATTCAGAACTGCAGGTAACTACGCTCGGAGAGGTATGTTATTCTGGGACTTTGGATTGGAGCCTCTGTTACAATTGTTACATCGTTACAATTGTTAGGATAAGCGGCAGTGCCTGACTGTGTGCTTTAGTCTCTTGTAGATAAAAGAGCTGCGCGCGGTCGTTACTTTTGTTTCATTTGAGCCGCAGGTGTTTATTTTTATCATGGCTCCTCTCAATCCGTCTAGCATGTCAGAAACCAAGCGTAGTGAGAGGTTAGGTGCACGTAAAAAGAAACCGGTTGTAACTAAGAAAGATAACCCCCCTGGTAAATTTAAGGATAAGGGGGAGCCCTTACAGTCCTCAAGAGGGACATTAGAAGATAAACAAAAAAGGGGAGAAGGCTTATACCCTTTTCAGGAACTGGAAGCTTGCACAAATGCAAGTCACACATACTACAGGCCTGCCCTACAATCCTCAGGGACAAGGCATCGTGGAGCGAGCACATCGCACACTTAAGTCTTACCTAATAAAACAAAAAGGGGGAATTATGAAGGAGTTGCCCCCAACACCAAGAGTGGCTATTGCCATGGCATTGTTTATGAATTTTTAAAAATCTGGATGATAAGGGTCAAAATGCAGCAACAAGGCATTGCTCGGATCCACAAAGACCCAAAGAATTTGTAAAATGGAAAGATGTGCTAACTAATGAATGGAAAGGCCCGGATCCTATTCTAATAAGATCCAGGGGAGCTGTTTGTGTTTTTCCACAGAATGAAGAAAATCCCTTTTGGGTCCCAGAACGACTCACAAGAACCGTTATGGAGCAAAAGGATGGCGAGACATATTCCCGTACAATGAATTGGACCTATGAATTTGAGTTGACCTGTCCTTCATGGAGGGATTGTCTTCGTGGATTTCTTCAGCTGTTTAATATTTCAAAGAATGGGTGGGGGTGGGATTGTTTGGAGCAGTCCTATGCTGCGGAATAGTGTTTATTCTCTGGCTGGTCTGCAAGCTCAGAACCCAAAACAAAAGAGATAAGGTGGTCATAGCACAAGCACTGGCTGCGCTCGAGCAAGGGGCGTCAACCGATATCTGGTTGACTATGCTTAAGCAATAGGCTGCCGACTGAACAGCTCCTGCACACCCGGAACTTAGGTTCATTGCACAGGGTAGAGTGTTTAGTCTGGCCTCCCAAGAGGGGTGTTGAGCAAAGGCATCGCACAGAGAGATATTTTCCTCTGAGAGACATGTTGTCCTGCATAAGGGTTACCTGCTGTATTTTTCCCTTTTCCCAGAAAAAGGCAGAGGACAGGTCGGAAGCATCCTGGATTTTGATGAATCTAGGGATAGGTTTCGTACACGTCTCACTAATTTTGTTCTTTGGGAAGTTCAACCACTGTCTCTACCCTCTAATGTCCTGGGAGAGCCTGTTTGCTATTAAAACAAAAAGGGGGAGATGTAGGGAGCCGCCCCCACATTCTCCGTTACAAGATGGCGCTGACACCCGTTGTCAGTTGGAGTAAACAACCTTGGTGCGCATGTGCCTGCTACTTTTCTATCCCTTACTCTCTGCCTCTCCCGTGGCGTCATATGGGCTGACGAGCAGGAGCCAGTCAGGAGATGACACGTCCGAGGCAGGGACTGCTGAGCTATATAAGGGTTGGGCTTTTCGCTCCCTGGGTCTCTGCTCTGTAAGCTTATGCTCTCCCTCTCAAGACGCATTAAAGCTGTTCTGCAGAAGGATCCTAAGTGTGCCGCGTCGTTCTTGCTGGCGAGACGGTAGCGTGGGACAA
>NW_024434871.1:0-4733 GCF_017639785.1 Mesocricetus auratus | reverse complement strand
ATGTGAAACACCAGGTGGAGAGTCTGAGCAACCACCTACAGCAGCTAATCATAGAAATAAAGGAGTTGTGACATTGCATCATCTCCATAACTGAAGGATCCCTTGACAATAAGTATTAATTGTTTTCAATGCCATGTGACGATGTGGGCTCCACAATTTTACCCTTAGTTTATTTAATTTAGGATCAGCATGTCTACTCATTTAGTTTGTCCCTTCTGCCTACACAATATCACTAAATGATTCCCAGAGACAGAACCTTGTTGAGTCCAACCAGCCAAGAGTTCTCTGTGAGTCACTAGTCAGTCAATAGCTGCATTCTATTTTCCTTTCCAAATTCCTCCTATTTTCTTTTCCTGGCTATTGCCCTGGAATTGCCCTACTAACATCAACATGTGGCACTGAGAGAAACTTGATCCCTTCCACCTATGGTTTTTCCACTGTGCTGTATGTCTATATATCAGACTTCTGCCACTCTACAATGAAGAAGAGACCTCTTAACATGAAGAGCCAGACATCATAACCTTCATTTCAATCTCCAGGCATTCACCTGTTATATTAGAATTGATCATGGCATGGAGGTACCGCTGAGATATGGAGAGACTTGGAAAAACTAATAAAGTTCAGTAAAGAAAATTGATTGGAAAAGAAAGAAGAGACTTGGGATGGAAAGGAATTGAAAATGTGTACCTCACCATCCATCAGTTAGTAAAATTTAAGAGTTTGATCTCCAGGCTTTTGCCCAAAACCAAGGTCAGGAAAGAAAGGGGAACCTGAGAGACCACCCTGAGAGGTTAGAAGTGTGGATTGCATTAAATCTCCAGACTTTTGCCTGACACCAACATTAGGAAAGATAGTGTACCCTAAGTGATCACCTTCTAAGTCTATCCAGGATTTCTGAAGGTGTATTTAGAAAATGGGTACCTTAGCTTATAAGGCAGGATTGATAGAACAGTTAGTATACTTGTTAAAGAGACAAGGTACCAGCATTAAGCCAAAGACAGAAAGATTCTATTTTAGTTTTGGAAAAGATAATTCCATGGTTTTTACTCTCAGTAAGGCTAATTATTCATAATAGGGAGCAAGGTAAAATGATCATCAAAGGGCAGTTTTGAAAGAAGGACTGTAAAGTTTTCCTATTTCTGCTTTTCTCCTTTGGAGATTAGTGAAAGATACCCTGTGGTGTGATAGTACTAAGATGAAAGAACAAGTGTCTGATCTTGAAAAATCATTTGTAATTACCTGGGAAACACAGTTGGTCAACTATGTCCAAGTTCAGTCTTAAACTCTACTACTAATCAATGTTTAACGTTTCATCCCAGGGATGCAGGGATGGTTCAACATACGATAATCCAACAACGTAATCCACCATATAAACAAGCTGAAAAACAAAAATCACATGATCATCTCACTAGATGCTGAAAAAGCCTTTGACAAAATCCAACACCCCTTCATGATAAAGGTCTTGGAGAGATCTGGGATAACAGGGACATACTTAAACATAATAAAAGCTATATACAGTAAACCAACAGCCAACATCAAACTAAATGGACAGAAACTCAACGCAATTCCTCTAAAATCAGGAACAAAACAAGGCTGTCCACTCTCTCCATACCTTTTCAACATGGTACTTGAAGTTCTAGCTATTGCCATATGACAACAAAGGGGGATCAAGGGGATACAAATTGGGAAGGAAGAGGTAAAACTTTCACTGTTTGCAGACGATATGATAGTTTACATCAATGACCCAAAGAACTCTACCAGGGAACTCTTACAGCTGATTAACACCTTCAGCAAAGTGGCAGGCTACAAGATCAACTCAAGAAAATCAGTAGCCCTACTATATACAGATGATAAAAGGGCTGAAAGAGAAATCAGAGAAGCATCACCCTTTACAATTGCCACAAACAACATAAAATACCTTGGGGTAACGCTAACCAAACAAGTGAAAGACCTGTATCATAAGAACTTTGAATCTTTAGAGAAAGAAATTAAAGAAGCCCTCAGAAAATGGAAAGATCTCCCATGCTCTTGGATAGGTAGGATCAATGTAGTAAAAATGGCAATCCTGCCAAAAGCAATCTACAGATTCAATGCAATCCCCATTAAAATCCCAGCACAATTCTTCACAGACCTTGAAAGAACAATAATCAATTTTGTATGGAAAAACAAAAGACCCAGGATAGCCAAAACAACCCTGTTCAACAAGGCAATGTCCAGAGGCATTACCATCCCTGACCTCAAGCTCTATTATAGAGCTATAGTCCTGAAAACAGCTTGGTATTGGCACAAAAATAGACAGGTAGACCAATGGAATCGAAATGAAAATCCGGGTATTAATCCACACACGTACGAACATCTGATCTTTGACAAAGAAGCTAAAAATATACAATGGAATAAAGAAAGCATCTTCAACAAATGGTGCTGGCATAATTGGAGACTGGCATGTAGAAGAATGCGGATCGATCCATGTTTATCGCCATGCACATAACTTTAGTCCAAATGGATCAAAAACCTCAACATAAATCCAGCCATACTGAACCACTTAGAAGAGAAATTGGGTGGTACCCTTGAACGAATTGGTACAGGAGGCAGCTTCCTGAACATAACACCAGTAGCACAGACAGTGAGATCAACAATTAATAAATGGGACCTACTGAAACTGAGAAACTTCTGTAAGGCAAAGGACACAGTCAGCAAGACAAAAAGGCAGCCCACAGAATGGGAACAAATATTCACTAATCCCACATCTGACAGAGGGTTGATCTCCAAAATTTACAAAGAACTCAAGAAGCAAGTCTCCAAAACACCAAAGGACCCTATTCAAAAGTGGGCTGCAGAAATAAATAGAGAATTTTCAATAGAGGAGTCTAAAATGGCTGAGAGGCACTTGAGAAAGTGCTCAACATCCTTAGCCATCCGGGAAATGCAAATCGAAACAACTCTGAGATAACATCTCACTCCTGTCAGAATGGCTAAAATCAAAAACACCAATGACAATTTATGCTGGAGAGGATGTGGTGAAAGGGGAACACTCCTCCATTGCTGGTGGGAGTGCCAACTGGTTCAGCCACTTTGGAAATCAGTATGGAGATTCCTCAGAAAAATGGGAATAAACCTACCACAAGACCCAGCAACTCCACTCTTAGGCATATATCCAAAAGATGCACATTCATACAACAAAGATGTCTGTTCCACTATGTTCATAGAAGCTTTGTTTGTAATAGCCAGAACTTGGAAGCAACCTAGATGTCCCTCACCCGAAGAGTGGATAGAGAAAATGTGGTACATCTACACAATGGAGTACTATTCAGTAGAAAAAAATAATGGAATCATGAGATTCGCAGGCAAATGGATGACACTAGAAGAAACCATCCTGAGTGAGGTAACCCAGTCACAAAAAGAGAAACATGGCATGTACTCTCTCATATATGGATTTTAGACATAGATCTGGGGAGTGCCAGCCTACAATCCTATGGCCAGAGAGTCTGGGAAACAGAAACTTCATTTAGTGGCCGATTAAATACTGAGCTGAACTCAAGAAAGCCAGTAACAGAGAGGGAGGACTGATGATCAAAGGGATTAAGACTGGGCTGGTTTAACCCCCAGAAACAGCTGACCAGACAAAGGTTAACTATTGAATCCCAGGCATCAGCCTGGGAATCCAGCATGGGACTGATCAATATCCCCTGAATTTGGGTGTCAATGAGGAGGCCTAGGGAACCTATTGAGCCTTGGGCAGCAGATCAGTACCCATCCCAAGTATACACGCGGACTTTGGACTCCCATAGAACAATGTGAGGTACACTCTCACCCTGAATTCTTGGGGAAGGGTCTAGGCCCTGCCCTATAAGAAATGACAGACTATGGACACCCCCATGGAGGGCCTCACCTCCCTGGGGGAATGAGTGGATAACGGGGGGGTTGGGGGTTGGGGGGATGGCACGGGAGGAGGGGAGGGAATGGGAGCGGGACCTGGAACTGACTTGTGAAGCAACCTCGTTTCTTATCTAAATTTAAACAAAGTTATTTGAATGCATGTTAAACATTAATGTAATTTTTGAAAGGTTATATATGATTTTTTACCAAAATAAATCTGGAGAATAAAAAAAATGCAGAAACATAAAAAAGACAACTTACCTACTGAGTTTAAAACTATGAAGCTGCTTGGGGTAAGGAATAAGGAGATATGGGAGGAGTTGAGAGTGTAGAATGTAGACAGATGTAATCAAGATATATTGTATACATGGGTGTTATCTCAAATAATAAATTATACTGTTTCACAAGAAAAAAACTATTCCCTTTAGCTAACTAATGTGACCTTAACATTGCAGGGATTATTAACTCCTTTAAGTAATATTAACTCCTGCTGTGATGATATCATAGTACAGACTTTTAAAATCATTAGTTTAAAATTGTTGCTGTTACAATTACAAAAATGTTCAAATGTGTATTGCATAAACACTTCACAAGATGTCATTAAGCTAATTGTACTTGCAAGGAGTTCCTTAATGTTGTATTGCCAATGACCCATCTTCAACATACATTATTCTTGCTTGACCATTGTATGGTTGAAGATGATTTTATCATATTTGAAGATTATGTTCTCTGTGACACATGAATATGACAACCACTGACCACAGGCACTTATAGTTCTACAGAAACAGCTTACTGAGGATGCTGGGAAAAAAAGAAATTAAGAGAAGAATCAGAAAAAGTGAAACTAACATATAATG
>NW_024434870.1:0-14380 GCF_017639785.1 Mesocricetus auratus | reverse complement strand
GTCATCAGTCCTCCCTCTCTGTTACTGGATTTCTTGAGTTCAGCTCAGTGCTTAGCCGTGGGAGTCTGCCTCATCTTCCATCAGCCACTGAATGAAGGTTCTGTTTCCCAGACTCTCTGGCCAAGGGATTGTAGGATGGCACTCCCCAGATCTAACAGATCTAAGTCTAAGTTCTATATATGAGAGAGTACATGCCATGTTTCTCTTTTTGTGACTGGGTTACCTCACTCAGGATGGTATCCATTCTGCTAGCCTGTGTCTTTTTATGGGTGAGTTAAGGACATTAATGTTGAGGGATATTAATGACCATTGATTGCTCATTCTTCTTTGATTTCCAATGGTTGGTGGTGGTGGAATTTCACCCCTTTGTTCTTTAGACTGTTGGTAGAGAGGGATTCTCTAATGCCTATGTTTTTCTGGTTGTAGTTAGTTTCCTTGGGTTGGAGTTTTCCTTCCACAATTTTCTGTAGGTCTGGGTTAGTGGATACATATTGCTTGAATCTAGTTTTTCATGGAATATCTTGTTTTCTCCATCTATAGTGATTGAGAGTTTTGCCGGGTATAGTAGTCTGGGCTGGCATCCATGGTGTCTTAGTGTTGGTAGAATATCTATCCAGGACCTTCTGACTTTCAGAGATTCCATGGAGAATTCTGGTGTAATTCTGATAGGTTTGCCTTTATATGTTACTTGGCTTTTTCCTTAGATGGTCTTAATATTCTTTGTTTATTCTGTATATTTGGTCTCTTGATTATTATGTGGAGAGGGGACTTTTTTGTGATCCACTCCTTTTGGCGTTCTGTAAGCTTCTTGTACCTTCATTGGCTTGTCTTTCTTAAGCTTGGGAAAGTTTTCTTCTATGCTTTTGTTGAATATGTATTCTGCCCCTTTGAGGTGGTTTTCTTCTCCTTCTTCTATACCTATTACTCTTAGGTTTGGTCTTTTCATGGTGTCCCATATTTCCTGGATGTTTTGTGTTAAGGATTTGTAGGACTTAAGATTTTCTTTGGTTGAAGTCTAACTTCAACACCTGAGATTCTCTCTTCCATCTCTTGTATTCTGTTGGCAATGCTTGCCCAGGTTTTCTAATTCCACACTTTCTTCAGATTGTGTTTTTTTATTGTCTCTATTTCAGTTTTCAACCCTTGCACTCTTTGCATTGTTTCTTGCAATTTTCGGTATATCTCTTTGTCCATTTGTTGCATTTTATGAAATTTTTGGTTTGTTCTTTCTTCCATTTCTTGCCTTTTTTGGTTTGCTTTTTTTTCCAGTTCTTGTATTTTTGGTTTGTTTTTTTCTTCCATGTAGTGCATTTTTTGCTTTGTTTCTTCTTCCATTTCTTGCCTTTTTTGGTTTATTTTTTCTTCCATTTCTTGCATTTTTTTTGGTTTTTCTTTCTTCCATTTCTTGCATTTTTTCGATTGCTTTTTCACCCATTTCATTGAGGGATTTTCCCATATCCTCTTTTAGGGGCTATATCATTTTTATAAAGGTGATTTTAAGGTTTTAGGGCCTATATCATTTCCATAAAGGTGTTTTTAATGTCATTCTCTTTGCATCATTTGCATTGGAATGTTGGAGTCTTGCTGGTATGGATTCTCTAGAATCTAGTGGTGTCATATTTGTTTTTCTGTTGCTGAGTGTGTTTTTGTATTGTCTCTTTCCCATCTCTTCTTCTAGTGGGTGCAGAAAGATCTCCTTACTGGTCTGGTGGTTAGGGGACCAGAGTTCCCTTTTGGTGGGTGCTATCAAGTCCAGTAATCTGGTAGTTCTTTTATTCCTTGTCCTCGTTCTGGTCCTGTGGGTGGAGAAGAAGTCCAGGAATCTGGGGTGCTTAGCCTCCCACCTGGTCTCCTGGTTTCTTTACTGGAACTGCTGGTTTCCCAGTTTCGCTGGTGGAAGAGAAGTCGTGGAATCAGAGACACCATGCTCCCTCCAGGATTGGAAGCTCTGTGGAGTTCCCAGGCAATCCCCAGGCACTTGAACACAGGCACAGATTCAGGGCATGTTTTACCTGGTCCTGCCGGAATGTCTGCTCCCCTGCTCTCCCTGGATCTGCTGGTTTCCTGGTGCCATTGGTGGGAGAGAATACCTGGAATCTGGCTTGCTTGGCTCCCACAGGTATTGGAAGCTTTGGGCAGTACCCAGGCGATCCACAGGCACTGGAACACAGGCCCGGACTCAGGGCCTGTTTTACATGGTCCTGCCGGAACAGCAGGTACCCTGGTCTCCCTCATAGGTGAGATTTTTTGGGTATAGCTTCTGTTATTACTGGGAGAAATGCTCTCATAGCAAAGTCCCTGATCCTCTGTTTCTTAAATCTTCCTGTGCCCTCTTCTACCATGTTCCCTGTGTTTGAGGTGCAGGAGTGGTTTATAAATGAGTCCTGGGGACTGGACTTCATGACTCTGCATTTTGATTGTTTCTAGTTTTCTGTAGTGGCCTCTGTCTATTTCTTTTTTTTTTACTTTATTTTTCAGTTTAAATTTAGATAAGAAACAAGGATTCTTCACAAGTCAGTTCCAGGTCCCTATCCCTTTTCCTCCCCTACTCCCGTGCCCTCACCCAACCCCCCCATTATCCCCTCATTTCCCCAGGGAGGGTGAGGCCCTCCATGGGGTTGTCCATAGTCTGTCATTTCATGCCGGGCAGGGCCTAGATCCTTCCCCAAGAGTTCAGGGTGAAAGTGCATCTCACATTGTTGGATGGGAGTCCAAAGTCCTTGTGTATACTCAGGATGAGTACTGATCTTCTGCCCAAGACTCAATAGATTACCTAGGACTCCTCACTGACACCCACATTCAGAAGGTCTTGATCAGTCCCATGCTGGATTCCCAGGCTGATGCCTTGGATTCAAGAGTTAACTTTTGACAGGTCAGCTGTTTCAGGGGGTTAAACCAGCCCAGCCTTAATCACTTTGGTCATCAGTCCTCCCTCTCTGTTACTGGCTGCCTTGAGTTCAGCTCAGTACTTAACCAAGGGAGTCTGCCTCTTCTTCCATCAGCCACTGAATGAAGTTTCTGTTTTCCAGACTCTCTGACCATGGGATTGTATGCTGTCACTCCCCAGGTCTATGTCTAAAATCCATATATGAGAGAGTACATGCTATATTTCTCTTTTTGTGACTGGGTTACCTCACTCAGGATGGTTTCTTCTAGTGTCATCAATTTGCCTGCAAATCTCAGGATTCCACTGTTTTTTTCTGCTGAATAGTACACCATTGTGTAAATGTACCACATTTTCTCTATCCACTCTTCAGGTGAGGGACATCTAGGTTGCTTCCAAGTTCTGGCTATTACAAATAATGCTGCTATGAACATAGTGGAACAGGCGTCTTTCTTGTATGAATTGGCATCTTTCGGATATATGCCTAAGAATGGAGTTGCTGGACATTGTGGTAGGTTTATTCCCATTTTTCTGAGGAATCTCCATACTGATTTCCAAAGTGGCTGAACAAGTTGGCACTCCCACCAGCCATGGAGGAGTGTCCCCCTTTTACCACATCCTCTCCAGCATAAATTGTCGTTGGTGTTTTTGATTTTAGCTATTCTGACAGGAGTGAGATGGTATCTCAGAGTTGTTTTGATTTGCATTTCCCTGATGGCTAAGGATGTTGAGCACTTTCTCAAGTGCCTCTCAGCCATTTTAGACTCCTCTATTGAAAACTCTCTATTTATTTCTGCAGCCCACTTTTTAATTGGGTCCTTTGGTGTTTTGGAGACTTGTTTCTTGAGTTCTTTGTAAATTTTGGAGATCAACCCTCTGTCAGATATGGGATTAGTGAATATGTTTCCCATTCTGTGGGCTGCCTTTTTGTCTTGCTGACTGTGTCCTTTGCCTTACAGAAGCTTCTCAGTTCCAGGAGGTCCCATTTATTAATTATTGATCTCACTGCCTGTGCTAGTGGTGTTATGCTCAGGAAGCTGTCTCCTGTACCAATTCATTCAAGGGTACCACCCACTTTCTCTTCTAGGAGGTTCAGTGTGGCTGGATTTATGTTGAGGTCTTTGATCCATTTGGACTTAAGTTTTGTGCATGGCGATGAACATGGATGGATCCGCATTCTTCTACATGCCAGCTTCAGGTTATGCCAGCATCATTTGTTATAGATTCTTTCTTTATTCCATTTTATATTTTTAGCTTCTTTGTCAAAGATCAGATGTTCGTACATGTGTGGGTTAATATCCGGGTTTTCAATTCGATTCCATTGGTCTGCCTGTCTATTTTTGTGCCAATACCAAGCTGTTTTCAGGACTATAGCTCTATAATAGAGCTTGAGGTCAGGGATGGTGATACCTCCGGATGTTGCCTTGTTGAACAGGGTGGTTTTGACTATCCTGGGTCTTTTGTTTCTCCATACAAAATTGATTATTGTTCTTTCAAGTTCTGTGAAGAATTGTGCTGGGATTTTAATGGGGATTGCATTGAATCTGTAGATTGCTTTTGGCAGGATTGCCAATTTTACTACATTGATCCTACCTATTCAAGAGCATGGGAGATCTTTCCATTTTCTGAGGGCTTCTTTAATTTCTTTCTTTAAAGATTCAAAGTTCTTGCAATACAGGTCTTTCACTTGTTTGGTTAGCATTACCCCAAGGTATTTTTTGTTGTTTGTGGCAATTGTAAAGGGTGATGTTTCTCTTATTTCTTTCTTAGACATTTTATCATCTGAACATAGTAGGGCTACTGATTTTCTTGAGTTGATCTTGTAGCCTGCCACTTTGCTGAAGGTGTTAATCAGCTGTAAGTGTTCCCTGGTAGAGTTCTTTGAGTCATTGATGTAAACTATCTTATCATCTGCAAACAGTGAAAGTTTGACCTCTTCCTTCCCAATTTGTGCCCCTTGATCCCCCTTTGTTTTCATATGGCAATGTCTAGAATTTCAAGTACTATGTTGAAAAAGGTATGGAGAGAGTGGACAGCCTCGTTTTGTTCCTGATTTTAGAGGAATTGCGTTGAGTTTCTGTCCATTTAGTTTGATGTTGGCTGTTGGTTTACTCTATATAGCTTTTATTATGTTTAAGTATGTCCCTGTTATTCCAGATCTTTCCAAGACCTTTATCATGAAGGGGTGTTGGATTTTGTCAAAGGCTTTTGCAGCATCTAGTGAGATGATCATGTGATTTTTGTTTTTCAGCTTGTTTATATGGTGGATTACGTTGATGGATTTTCATATGTTGAGCCATCCCTGCATCCCTGGGATGAAACCTACTTGATCGTGGTGAATGATTGTTTTGATGTGTTCTTGGATATGATTTGCCAGTATTTTATTGAGTATACTTCCATCAATGTTCATGAGGGATATTGGTCTGAAGTTCTCTTTCTTAGTTGTGTCTTTGTGTGGCTTGGGGAACAAGGTTATTGAAGCCTCATAGAAAGAGTTTGGCAAAGACCCTTTTGCTTCTATTGCTTGGAATACTTTGAGAAGAATTGGTATAAGCTGTTCTTTGAATTTCTGGTAGAATTCTGCACTGAGGACATCTGGACCTGGACTTTTTTTGGTTGGGAGACTTTTTGTGACTGCTTCTATTACCATAGGGGTTGTAGGTCTCTTTAAATTGCTTATCTGTCCTTGATTTAGTTTTGGCAAGTGATAGATATCCAGGAAGTCATCCATTTCCTTTAAATTTTCGAATTTTGTGTAGTATAGGTTTTCAACGTATGACCTGATGATTCTCTGGATTTCCTCAGAATCCCTTGTTATGTCCCCCTTTTCATTTCTGATTTTGTTAATTTGCATGTTCACTCTCTGCTGTTTGGTAAGTTTGGACAAAGGTTTGTCTATCTTGTTGATTTTCTCAAAGAACCAACTCTTCGTTGCATTGATTCTTTGTATTGTTTCCCTAGTTTCTACTTTATTGATTTCAGCCCTCAATTTGATTATTTCCTGGCATGTACTCCCCCTGGGGGAGTTTGCTTCTTTGTGTTCTAGAGCTTTCAGCTGTGCTGCTAATTCTCTAGTATAACTGTTCTCCAGTTTCTTCATGTGGGCACTTAGTGTTATGAACTTCCCCCGTAGCACTGCTTTCAAAGTGTCCCATAGGTTTGGGTATGTTGTGTCTTCATTCTCATTGAATTCAAGGAAGTCTTTAATTTCTTTTTTATTTCTTCTTTGACCCAGGAATGGTGCAGTTGTGCATTATTCAATTTCCATGAGTTTGGAGGTTTTCTGCAGTTTGTGTTGTTGTTGAATTCTAATTTTAAAGTATGGTGGTCTGATAAGATGCAAGGAGTTATTCCAATTTTTTGTAGCTGCTGAGGTTTGATATGTTGCCAAGTATGTGGTCGATTTTTGAGAAGGTTCCATGTGGTGGTAAGAAGAAGGTATATTCTTTTTATGTGGATGAAATGTTCTATAGATGTTTGTTAATACCAGTTGGGTCATTACTTCTATTAGACCCTTTGCTTCTTTGTTGAGTTTCTGTCTGGTATTCCTGTCTAGTGGTGAGAGTGGTGTGCTGAAATCTCCCACTATAACTGTGTGTGGCTTTAGATGTGTTTTAATTTCTAATAATGTTTCTTTTATGAATGTGGATGCCTTCGTATTTGGGGCATAGATGTTCAGGATAGAAACTACATCATGGTGGATTTTGCCTGTGATGAGTATGTAATTCTCTCCTTCTTCTCTTTTGATTGATTTTATTTTAAAATCTAGTTTGTTAGATATTAGGATTCCTACCCCTGCTTGTTTCTTGTGTCCATTTGATTGAAAATTTTTCCCAACCTTTAACTCTCAGGTAATATCTGTCTTTGACAGTGAGGTGTGTTTCTTATATGCAGCAGAAGGAAGGGTTCTGTCTTCGAATCCATTGTACTAGCCTGTGTCTCTTTATGGGTGAGTTAAGGACATTAATGTTGATGGATATTAATGACCATTGATTGCTCATCCTTCTTTGATTTCCAATGGTTGTTGCTGGTGGAATTATGTGTGGAATTTCACCCCTTTGTTCTTTTGGCTGTTGGTAGAATGGGATTCTCTAATGCCTATGTTTTTCTGGTTGTAGTTAGTTTCCTTTGGTTGGAGTTTTCCTTCCACAATTTTCTGTAGGTCTGGGTTAGTGGATACGTATTGCTTGAATCTAGTTTTGTCATGGAATATCTTGTTTTCTCAGTCTATAGTGATTGAGAACTTTGCTGGGTATAGTAGTCTGGGCTGGCATCCATGGTGTCTTAGTGTTGGTAGAATATCTATCCAGGACCTTCTGGCTTTCAGAGTTTCCATGGAAAAGTCAGGTGTAATTCTGATATGTCTGCCTTTATATGTTACTTGACTTTTTCCTTAGCTGCTCTTAATATTCTTTCTTTATTCTGTAAGTTTGGGGTCTTGATTGTTATGTGGCTAGGGAACCTTTTTTATGGTCCAGTCTATTTGGTTTTCTGTAAGTTTCTTGTACCTTCATTGGCATTTCTTTCTTAAATTTGGGAATGTTTTCTTCTATGATTTTGTTGAATATGTTTTCTGCCCCTTTGACGTGGTTTTATTCTCCTTATTCTAAACCTATTATTCTTACGTTTGGTCTTTTCATGGTGTCCCATATTTCCTGGATACTTTATGTTAAGGATTTGTTAGATTTAAGGTTTTCTTTGGTTGATTTATCCATTTCTCCTAGTATATCTTCAACACTTGGGATTCTCTCTTCCATCTCTTCTATTCTGTTGGTAATGCTGGTATCGGTAATACCTGACTGTTTGCCCAGCTTTTCTATTTCCCGCCTTTCTTTAGATTGTGTTTTTTTATTGTCTCTATTTCAGTTTTCAACCCTTGCAGTGTTTGCATTGCTTCTTGCAATTTTTGGTTTACCTTTTTATACATTTGTTGCCTTTTATGAATTTTTTGGTTTGTTCTTTCTTCCATTTCTTGAATTTTTCGTTTGCTTTTTCTTCCATTTCTTGTATTTTTTGCTTTGTTTCTTCTTCCATTTCCTGCCTTTTTTGGTTTGTTTCTTCTTCCATTTCTTTCATTTTGTGCTTTGTTTTTTCTTCCATTTCTTGCATTTTTGCTTCATTTCTTCTTCCAGGAATCTGGGGTGCTTATTCTCCCACCTGGTCCCCTGGACCCTTTGCTGGACCCTGCTGTACCTGATCCTGCAGCTGGAACAGCTGCTCTCCTGGTCTCCCTGGCTCCTCTGGTTACCTGGTCTCGTTGGTGGGTGAAAAGACCTGGAGTCTGGGTGCTTGGCTCCTGCCAGGATTGTAAGCTCTGTGCAGTTCCCAGGCAATCCCCAGGCATTGGAACACAGGCCCAGAAGCCGGCCTGTTGTACCTGATGAAGCCACCAGAACAGCTGCTTCCCTGGACTCTCTGGCTCCTCTCGGCCTCTGTCTATTACAAAGAGAAGTTTCCTTGATGAAGGGTGAAGACTACAATTATCTGTGTGTTTCAGACTAAAATTTTACAGGTTGTTCTTAGGTATAACGATGGTTTTAAAAAGCAATTCCACTCTTAGGCATATATCCAAATGAGGCAAATTCATACAACACGGGCATCTGCTCCACTATGTTCATAGCAGCAGTATTTGTAATAGCCAGAACCTGGAAGCAACCTAGATGCCCCTCAACTGAAGAGTGGATAGAGAAAATGTGGTACATTTACACAATGGATTATTACTCAGCAGAAAAAAACAATGGAATCTTGAAATTCGCAGGTAAATGCATAGCACTGGAAGAAACCATCCTGAGTGAGGTAACCCTTTCACAAAAAGACAAACATGGTATGTACTCACTCATATATGGATTTTAGACATGGATCAGGATAGTGCCAGTCTGTGCTTCCACTGATAGAGAGTCTGGGAAACAGGAAAGAACCTAAAAGATATGCATATATGCATAGTACCCAAGAGAAGAGGATTGAGACAAGATCCTCTGAATGGATGGGGAACACGGCAAGTTGGGGGGGGAGTGGGAGCTGGGAAGAAGAGAGGGGGAAAAGAGGAAGAGAGAGTAGGTCATGGGGGAACAGGAAGTTGAGTGGGTGGGGTAGAATAGAGGGAAGAGGGAATCACAGGTTAGAAGACAGATCAGGCACCAAGAGTGACCTCTAGTGATCTAAAGGGATAACACCAATTGGCAAGCTAAGCAATAGTGGAGAGACCACTTCGAATGCCCATTCCTGATAATCAACTTGATGTCTATAACCATCCGGGAGCCTTCATCCAGTGATTAATGGAAGCAGAGGCAAACACACAATTAATCATTGAACTGAACCCAAGGAACCCAGTGACAGAGAGAGGAGTGATTAGCAAATTGGCAAAGAATGGGCTGGCAAAACCAGCAGAGACAGCTGATCTGAACAGGGGAGAGCTCTTGGACACCAGACTGACAGCGGGAGGCCAGCATGGGACTGATCTGGACCCCCCAAATGTGAGTGTCAGAGAGAAGGCCTGGGCAACCTATGGGGCCCTGAGCTGTGTATCATTGTCTATCCCTGGAATACAAACCCTCATCGTGTGCCCATAGCACAAAGAAGGATGCACTCTCAGCCTGGACTCTTAGGGAGTGCCTGGACCCTACCCAGAGTGAAATAACAGACTCTAGATATCCCCTATGTGGAAGGATTTGGTAATAGTTTGGGAGGCTGGGGGGAAGGATAGTGCAAGAGGAGGGGAGGGAGAGGGGACTGGGATTGACATGTAAAACAAGCTATTTGAAATTAAAATAAAAATGATAAAAAGCATATTCTTTGTGATGGCTACACAATAGCTAAATGCACCCCTCTTCCCTACCCTCTTCTTCCATCCTAAAAGTCATGCACTGATTACCTCAAATGTAAGATCAACTCCATTTCCCCTGCAACACATGAAAAAGAGTCAGAGTAGCTACAAGTGTACTTGATAGACTGCTCATCTGCCACACAGCACAGAAAATTCCTCCTTCCTCTGAAGTCTATAAGAAGGGACTCCTTTCTGCTTGGTGAGAAATATCTTGTCCCAGAACCTCCTTCATGATCCTGTCTGTCTGTCTATGGCATTAATAATTCTAATCTTTTACCTCCAAAGGACAATGTGCCTCAGTGTTCTCTTTAAACCCAAAAGTGCAATCTTTCATAATGGTGATGAACTCCAGAAGGGGACTTTCAATCCTTGTATTGAAGAGGAATGGAGAGAATGGACATCTTCCACATCTTTCCACAGTTCCTTATTTTAATGAAATCCTACAATTTTGTTTTCTCTGTTTAGCATGAGAGTGGTTGTGGGCTTCTTTTTTATATTTTTATTATTTTTCATTACTGAAAACATTTTTACATTAAAAATATTTTGGTCATATTCTTCCTCAAGTCCATCCAGATTCCCTCTTCCTCTGTACCCACTCAACTTTTAGTTCTTTTTTAAAACTCAACAAAGCAACAATAAAACAAAAATCCCCCAAACCTAGAGAGAACATAAGACCTCCAAAAACCAGCAGGAACAACAACATCTGTAATGAAATATAAGCATACACAGAACTGTGGGATCTGTTGTTTGTTGTCAACTACTACTGATGATGAGCCCTGCCCTGGAGTGTTCCATTGAAGAAAACTGCCTTTCCATTTCCCAGGCAGAAAAAATGGCAGTTCACCTGTTAAACTTTACACTAGCTGCTGGGTAATTAAAATATAAAAAATTACAATAGTATAGAATAAAACCTAGCACCTCAAAGTTAGGTAAAATGAGTACTCATCTGCAGATGTATAAAGAGTCTAGACTACTAGGCTCCAAGTTGGTTGGGGCTACGAATAGCAAATTCTGTGTGATGGCAAAACAGTTGCTAAATGCGCCCCTCTTTCCTACCCTCTTCTTCCATACTAAAAGTAATGCTTTGATTGCCTAAAATAAGAACACTTTCCTTTTTCCTGCCACTGAGGAAAAAGTGACAGCCTAGCTACAAGGGTGACTACTCATCAGCCACACAGCCTGGAACATTCTTCCTTCCTCTGCTATCTATCAGAAGGAACCCCTCTCTGCTTTGTGACAAATATCATGTCTCAGAATTACTTTATGTTCCTATCTTTCTGTCAATGGCCTTAATAATTTTAATATCTTACTTACAAAGAACAGTGTGCCTCAGTGTTCTCCCTGAATCCAAACCTACAATCTTTCATAATTATTGAGGGGCTCTGTGGTCGAGGTCAGAAAATGTACAGTGCAATGTAGGCCTCTCCTGCAGCTTCCCTGAAATCTGGAGACTATCAAGTGTCACTTGGGGGTTATGTCTGGCAAGATATCCCTTATTGTGTAACAGTGGAGCCCTCTTAAATTGAAAAACCGCAGGACGGGAAAATACTACCCAATAAAGTTAAAGGTGTTCCTGTGATGTATCGAGTGTCCTATCCCCTCTAGGTCACGTTCTGCTACTGTGATGGCCTCATCTGCTGTGAGTCTGGGCAGCCAGTTGTTTTTCTTAGTAAACACTTGAAGCCTGGCCTCTGTAGCTTCCTTCCAGAGCCATCTTGTAATGGTGCCAGTCAGCTTTGGGCCACTTCCTCTCTTGCATGGACATGACCTGTGCTCCTCCACATCTCCCTGTTTTTAGTTTGTTTAGAACAGTCATAGCACAGTTTTGGGAGCCAGTTCAGGTCACCTTCAAGGAGGGTGATGCCTACCCCACAGAAGGGGGAATGACATACCCTCCTTTCATTGTGATCCCCATCTGCATTTTGAGGTAGTTGTTTAAGAAACCAGGGGTGAGGTTCCAAAGGCCTACAATTTGGTGTCCTGCAGGTGGTTGTAATTAATGGACCTTCAAAGTCCTAAGTTGTACATCATTTATCTGTTTTCTTACAAAGGTAACTATCTATTAAGGACAGAGGATCTAAGTATCAGGATCACATTAAGATGAGGAGCAGAGTGAGTAAAGTAGGTATCAGGGTGGTCACCATGGGGACATTGAAAACCATGTTTCATACCAACCCAAACCTTGTCCTATGTATAGTATGTATCAGTGTCCTTACGGAAGCTATATAAATTTTTTTGTGATCACGCTGGAATGATCCACATAAAAAGAACATTGCTCCCCCAAAGCCTTGCATAACCCCCCTTTTACAAGCTGCAACAAATCTAGCCCATGCCTATTTTGTAATGCCAATCTAGCTAGGGATTCTAAAGTCTTTTGTGAATACTTTAGGCTAACCTCTACCTTATCTAGGCTGACACCTGTTTGTGTCCTTAGTTCTTTTAATTCCTTGTCCTGTAGTACCAGAGAAGTAGCTGCCAGAGCAATGCCCTTGGCCCCAAGCCCACTGAGGGTTGTTACAGTAACTGTAGTTAGGGGCTCTCTTTTCTGATGATGGTTTAGCCTTAAGAACACTTCATTATCTGTCCAAAAGAAACCATGGGGGAGAAGTGTGACAAGAGCACACCTATCTCCCCTAGCTATAAGTAATGGACCATATACATGGAGGGTGAGCCCTGTCTATTCCCATAGCCAGAATGTTCCCTATCCTGGCCTTAACCACAGAGTGGAGTTATGCACCCGGAAACAGTTATGAAACATTGATATGTTCCCCCTCTCCTGTTTAGACTTATCAATTAAGCATGAGAAATTCCCTGGGAGGAGTAGGAAAGTGAGCCCAATGGACTCTTTCTAGAGCCTAAGCATCTATATATAGCCCCCTTTCCAATTACTTAGCTCTTTCTCTTCTGCCTTCCATAGATGGGGTTTGAGTTCAGTCTGGGCAAGGGGACCACTTACACCCAAATGGAGCCTGAGTGTTGGATGTTACTAGCTATACCTGTCTTTTGTCATGCCCTGGAGGAGCATTAGAAGGCCTCTGCCACTCCACATTGCCTGACTTGTTGTCCTGTATATTGTTTCCTGTGTAGATGTAAAAGGGGATGTTTAACAATCAGTTATGCTTCATCAAGTGGGAGCATTCCGGTTTGGAGGGGCTCCCCACAGAGGGTATGGTACACCCCTGCTTTTCTCCCCTGCACTTGAGGTACCCCTCTATACCCTGTCCCCAATCCCCCACATCCCATGATCCTCAAGCCAGGTCACACAGGTGGAACTCCAGGTCTGGCCATCAGGTCCCAGACACTGTCTCCTTAGTTGTGTAGTTGAGGATCTCTCCATTGTCAGAATTGAGGGCCATCCAGGTGACCCTCTGTGGTTAGTGTGGGTTGAGCTTCTACTTCTGGGTGTCTGCTGCTGATGTAAGGTTGGCCATTATCCAGATCAGCAGGAGCCTCTGTCCTGCAAACTACATCTCTGTCTGAAATTGTAAGGGGAGCATTCCTCTCCCTGGGACATGTTAGCCTTTCTCCCCTTAGGCCTTCCCCCAGCCATCTTGTAATGGCCCCAGACTTCAGCTTTGGGCTACTCACAATTTGGCAGAACAGTAGTCAGCTTGGGCCATTCCTCCTCCTGCAGAAACGTGATCTGTGCTACTCCACACATAATGGTGAAGAACCCCAGAAGGGAACTTTCAAGGCCTGATGTTTTAGAGGAAAGGAGAGAATGGACAACTTTCTGCAACTTTCCACAGTTCCTGACATTAATGAAATCCTAAATTGTTTTTCTCTGTTTAGCATGATATTGGTTGTAGGCATCTTTTTAAATTTTTATATTTTTCATTACTCAAAACATTTTTAAATTAAATATATTTTTATCATATTCTTCCTCTCCCTCAAGTCCATCCAAATACTCTCTTCCTCTCTATCCACCCAACTTTTAGTTCTTTCTTTAAAAATCAACAAAAACCGCCGGGCAGCGGTGGCCCAAGCCTTTAATCCCAGCACTCGGGAGGCAGAGGCAGGCGGATCTCAGTGAGTTCGAGGCTGGGCTGGACCGATAGCCTCCAAAACAATACAGAGAAACCCTGTCTTGTAACAACCAAAAAAAAATCAACAAAAACCAATGCAACAAAAAGCCCCCAAACATAGAGAAGAAAGGACAACATCCAAATATAAAACAACAGAAACAAAAATATCTGTAATGAAATAAGAGCACACACACAATACTGCAGGATCAGATGTTTGTTGGTCAACTACTCCTGATGATGAGCCCTGCCCTGGAATGATTGGCATATCTAGTGTCATTCCATAGAAGAAAAATGCCTTTCCCTATCCCAGGTGGTAGAAATGACAGTTCAGTTGTTTGCCTTTAAACTAGTGGCTCAGTTTTACTTAAATGCCTAGTTAATAAATGAATTAACTAATTAACAATATTAAAAAATACACTAGTGCAAAACAAATACTATCACATCAAAGATAGACAAAACGAAAAAAAGGAAAAGAGCCCAAGAGAAGTCACAAGAGTCAGAGAATCATGAGTTTGCACACCCAGGTATTCCATAAAAATACTAATCTAGAAAACATACTTTAAATGCAAAGGACCTGCTACAGACCTGTGAAGGCCCTCTGCATGCGGCTTCAGTCTCTATGAGTTCATATGAGCCCCTTTGGCTTTA
>NW_024434869.1:0-33908 GCF_017639785.1 Mesocricetus auratus | reverse complement strand
AAAAAGAGTGAAATGAAGAAGGAATTGCCTCCTTCCTTATTCCTATATTGAAAAAGTCAACTCTTGCTATGATAAACAGTAAAAAACCACCTCCGTATGGAAACTTACTTCTTGCATTAAGGTGTCTCTGAAATAAAACTTTTACATCGTGTTGAAGCACACTTAGAAAGACCGAAGGCATTTAAAATCTTCTCTAGTGAGATCATACAAAGTAGGGATGAGTGCACTTTAACTTTGTAATGAGAGGACAGGAACTTAAGAGGTATTTGGCCTGGTAGCAATGCAGTTTTAGATGATGTAACCCCATGAGACCAATACTGTACCAGGATGGTACCTGTGTGACTTGGTACCTATGATATTTGGCAGAAGGCCAATTGTCCCTGGTTGAGGAGTTGGCATGGGGCATAGAACCAAGGATTCTGGATGAGGGAAAGTCTGGGGAAGTCTGGATGAGTTTCCCATTGGTACTTGAATAACAACAGTCTAAGGGACACAGCTTCAGGAGTCCTTCAAGTTCTGCGGCCCCCATGCCTCCTTGAGGACAGGGCTGACATGGAGTTTGCCTCTTCCACACAACAGAACATTTCATCTTATGGACTAATGCCACTCAGGACACTAGCTACCTAAGGGTAGCTCTTAGAAGGTTGGAAAGGGGTTTGACAAGGAACAATACAGTTCTGGTTTAAATCCTAAGGAACCTTAATCCTAGGAAGACAAAGTGAAAGCAATGTTGAAGAGACTCAACAATACTGCTGCTGTATTCTGCATAACTTCCCACAAGCCTTGAGTCTGATGAATCACCAACATGCAGAGACACCCAAAGGGTCTCACATGTGCACCTTGTTATTGTGGCCAACACTATGAGAGCTTCCACTGACTCCAAGGAAACACTTCTGTGTGAATTGCTTTTATACAATGTCAGTAGAAGACCCTGTGTAGTTTATTTAACTTTGCAACAAAGGAAACCGTGGGAAACTGGGGCAACGCAGTAGGACACTGTTTTGGTGTTTTAGCTTTTACAAGTGGAGCAGCTCTGAACAGTTGTGACAATAAAGATGCATGTCTTCGTTTCTCTTAGGCAAATAGCTAGGAAGAGAAGACTGATTCATGTGGTAGGTGCATGGTTAACTTTTAAGACACTGCCAAACATTCTCTGTGGTTGAACCATTTGACACCCCACCAGTCTTGTAAAGGAGTTCCAGGTCATGCAAGTACTGGAATGTGATTGTTGTTTTAACAGACACGTACGTAAAGTGTAATTTGCCAATACGCACACCCAAAAACCCTTGTATCTTCTTGGTATTTATTCATGTGTCTTCAAATACATTACCCACCTCTTAAATATATTGCTAGCTTTCTTATGAGTGAGCCATGAGCATTCTGGGCATATTCTAAGTGTAATTCCTTTATCAAATTCATGGACCTAAAATAATTCCTCTCTATGCACTTTATCTTTTATTGCCTTAACAAGGT
Organism: Mesocricetus auratus; assembly: GCF_017639785.1. NCBI lineage: Eukaryota > Metazoa > Chordata > Mammalia > Rodentia > Cricetidae > Mesocricetus > Mesocricetus auratus. The sequence goes on along the minus strand of NW_024434869.1, from coordinate 32,435 downwards.
CTCAGAAAGACATTTTTAATTTTGACAAAGTTGTATTTTTTGACTTTTTAAGTGAAATATTTCCTCTGACTTTTTGGAGTCACTCTTTAGAAAGATAAAAGTTGCACACTGCGTAATATTGATATTTTTGTTCATTTTTTGTGGATATAAGTGTTGTACCTGAATGAGTGTCTTTACATCACTTGCATGCAATGTCTGTGGAGACCAGAAGAAAGAGCCGATCCACTGGGCCTGAAGTTACAGACGGTTTTAAGCAACTGTGTGGGTGCTAAAAATAGAACCTGGGTCCTATGAAAGAGTAGCCAGTGCACTAACCACTGAGATGCCACTCTAATGATAATTGAGTTTTTGATTCATATGCACAGGCTGCATTTCCTTCCTTTCCTTTTTTTCAAATTCATGGCCTCTTTTTCCTGTTAATTGTTGTTACATGCACAAACACATACACAGGAACACACACACACACACACACACACGGACGCACACAGGAACACATACACATACACACACACATACACACACGGACACACAAATTCTTGAATATAACCTGCTCAGGCTATATGCAATGTTACTCCTTTGTGAGTTTCAGCACATGTACAACTGCATCATCTGACACTGTCAATGTGATTTTCATTTTTTGTTTGTCCATCGGATGTATGATACTGACTGATTCCTGCCACACTCACTCACAAAGCTATGATTCAAATGCAAGGAGTGAAGAGGGATGGAGGAGGCTGGACAACTGGTCCTTAGATGCTGTTGCTTAGGAGAGACTTTGCCTCTCAACCACACACTGGTGTGAATGCAGTTCATCCTTTTCAAACAACCAGAAGAGCAAAGTTTTTACCTCCCAGTATGAAAAAAGTAAACTCTCTAAGGAGATGAAAATTTCACTTTTTCTGTGATTTCACCTTCAAAAAGTATGTGTGTGTGACAAATCATTACATTGGATGCTATAACTATATACAGTGATTATACAGTCATTTCAAAAAGTATAAAAAGGGAAAGAATACAGAGCCTGTTGTAGCAACATAAACATGTACAGTGCTGTAAAACATAAGGAAAGGAGAACCAGAAAGTCTTAATTCAAGGAGATGAGGAAGGAGTGAATTCAGATAATGGACAGAAGATATGTATGGATTTAAAATTAATTCTTTTTCTAGTCCTAATTCTGACATAATGTCTTGGTTAGGGTTTACATTCTGTGATAAAACACCATGACCATAAGCAACTAAGGTAGGACATGGTTTATTTCACCTCCATTTCCACACCTTCAGTCTGTCATCTAAGAAAACTAGGGCAAGAATGTAAACAGGGAAGGAAACAGAGGCAGGAGGTGATGCAGAGGTCATTAAAGAGAACTGTTTACTAGCTTGCTCTCCATGTTTTGCTCACCCTGCTTTCTCTTACCTCCAAGTACCACAAGCACAGGGATGACACTGCCCACAATAAGCTGGGCCCTCCCACATTAACCATCAGTCAAGGAAATGCACCAGAGGCCAAACCAATGGGGACATTTTCTCCATTCAGAATCCCTATTAAAATGACTTTAGCTTGTATCAAGTTGAGATAAAACTAGCCAGTGCACATGAATTTTTTGTGTGTTTATAAGTGGATAAAATATATATAATACTGAAAGTATAAGATTTAATGTGTCATGTTTCACAACTTCCCTTTTGGGTGGTAATTATAATGGTATGTATATTTGGGGCTGGTTAATTTTGCTATGTGGTGTTTTTTATTTGAAATGTTTTGGATTTTTTGTTTGTCTCTTCAAGACAGGAATTTTCTGTAGCTTTGGAGACTGTCCTGGAACTTGCTCTGTAGACCAGTCTGGCCTCAGACTCACAGAGATCTGCCTGCCTCTGCCTCCTGAGTGCTGGGATTAAAGATGTGAGCTACCACCTCCATGGTGAAAGTATTTTTATAACAAATGCTTACTTTCACAAAATGGAAAGAGATGGAATCCACCATCATCTCAATTCAAAATTGCAATGGTGATAAAATATTCTGTTCAGTCAGTGAATTGTCAGGAGTGTGATGGACTATTATTCCTTTCAGCACAAACTTTGTATGACAGTTGTCCCATTCTGAAATTGATCAGGTTGTATTTTGTATGATCTCTTGGTTAATGACTTGGTGACTGTCCCTTCTGACCTCCTGAAATGGTTCTTCTAGAACACTCTATTCCCCAGACAAGCACCCAATTTCCCCTCCTACGTTTTGGTTTTATGGGCTTGGGAGCAGATGACTGTACCGTTGAAAGTTTGGGTTCATGGTAGCTGAGCCTGGTTTGAAGAACACAGACTGCAGTTGTGCAAAACTCCAGTATTTCCAAGAAATCTGCGACTTTGGCAAACATTTGGAGTAAATGACCTTTAACCTTAAGCTGCAGAGATAATGCACCTGTTTCTTAAAACTGTTCCTCAAAGTTCAGAGTATTATTCCCACTATAAAGGAGGAATATTCAAACAGGAACTGGTTCTTATGCCTCCCTCCCCCAAAAAAACTCATGCTGGATATCCCACCTTGCTAAACACTCCCTCAGCAACTTCACCCAGAATCTGCTAAGTGACCTTTCCTGCTCCATTTTTCCAGACTCTAATGGACTGCAAGAAATGGATAGTTCCTTCAGCACTATCCAAAAAGCTCTGGGGCTTTTCCTGTCTCAAATGTTTTCACTGCACTTGCCATATTCCTGTCTCCTTTAGGGGCCTACCTCGTGTTGAATATGCCTGGGTGAGCAGTAAATAATCACATTATTTAGCCTATTGCTAGATCTAGTGTGTGCATCATCTTGACTTTGATACACTTCTAAGGACAGGGAGTCACAGACCTGGCAGCTGGCCGGAATATCCCATCTGCAGTAGGGGTAGGATATTATATTCACCTATAACTTGGATACCATTCAGAAACAGGGAAGTAGTAGTATGGCTATGCATGATGTTGGTGAACCTTAAAATCATTATACAGAGAAAAAGAAGTCAGGTAAAAGAATATCTGATGGTTCACTAAGTAAAAGGTACAGAATGGGAAAAACTAATCTGTGCTGATGCAAAGAAGAAAGGTAGCTATGCCTAGAGAGAGCAGTGGGTACTGATTAGAAAGGAACCCAGGGGACTTTCTGAGAGTGATTGACGTTATCTCTATTCTGATCTGTTCTTTAGCTACAAGGTCCAGTGTGTTTTGCAATAATCAGCTAACTCTGGACTTGCCACCTAGACTTGGGCATTTCAGAGTATGTAACTGACACTTCAAGTTGAGTCATCGTAGGACAAAACTACCCTCACAGAGATTTGTAAGCCAGCTTTGTTTTATTTATATTTACACTCAAATTTTCAATGTCTCCGTGTTTCTTGATTTTCCTTTTTCTGTTTTCATGGTGTTAGTTGAACCTAAGGCTTTGCATGTAGTAACATATGCTCTTAAAATGCAACTAAAGAGTGTCTTTGAATTGCTGAATATAAGAGACTTAGAATTCTATTTATCATGGTTATTTCATGTGAAAGCTTATTAGAGCCATATTATGCACTACCTTTGGTCAATATGTTGGTTAACAACCCTAGATATATCATGGTTCCCCAAAGACAAGATGGATAAACTGTCAATCAAAGATTTTCTAGTAGATGGGAGAGCAATGCTCAAACATGTTGTTATGTCATTGTGGACGAGAAAAAGAAGGACACAGGCACTAATGATCTGAAGAAAAAATGAATAGAAGCCAAGCATTTGTGTGCCTGCCTGCAACCCCAGCATTGGGTAGGCAGTGGTAGAGGATCACTGTAAGTAGAGACCAGCTAGGTCTACAGAGTGAGTTCCCAACGTGAGACCTGATGTAGTCCCATTCTGCAAAGGTAGATTACCTAGACTAGGATTGATTTGTTGCATCAAGATGAATATATTAAGAAGCATCACAAACCCCAGACATAAAGCAGTATAGACAAGCAATTTGAGAAGTTTAGGTGATATTGGCACTAAGATCCTCTTTGAAACTGTGGATCTTAAAAAAATATTTTAAATTCTCAAATTAAAGGTATCATTTCGTAGGAGTTCACCCTAAGTGGTCAGTGTGTGTCCCTTTAAATCTACCTTTATGCACTTACGCTAATTACATTCACACACATCAGTGTGTCATTTGATGTCTGCCTGTTGTTTTTAACTAAGTGATACAAAATTCTATTGTTCTAGGATATTTTCTTAGAAACAGGGTCACGACAAGCCCAGGCCCGCCTGGAAATCACTATGTAAAAGATGCTGGCTTTGCTTTCCTGGTTCTCCTGCCAGTCCCTCACATTTGTTGAGATTACAGATGTCTGCCACCATGATCAGCTTTCCACATTTGTAACCAAATAAGACATTTTCTTCATATATGTATATATATATTCATGTCACTCTATATATTCATACACACACATGCACACACATATATATGCTTAAATCTTTTAATTGGTATGTGGGTGATGTTTAGGCACATTGCAGATGTTTAATTCATTCTTCTGATGAATATTTTTATTTTAATAGTTGTTCTCACTTTACCAACTACAGATAATATGACAATAGTTTTCTCCTTCACATCTGCAGTTGTGGGACTGTTTCTCTGATGTTATGGTTCCATTCCGGGCAAGTACAGTATAGGATATCTAGATAACTTTGATTTTCACATAAATAATAATTATTCAGACTTTGAGGTTGTCTTCTTACAGGCCTGCCTCTCCATACAGGAAAAGTGCACACTAAATGCCTTTGCTGTTGCTCTGAGTGAGATTCAAGTCTGCTTCATGTATTTTATCTAGCAACTAGAGCTAGGATGACCATCTACAAGTGAACACCTTTAGCAAGTGCTTACACACTGAAAATGTCAGTGAATATTGTGAACTCATTTCCAGTCTTTTACCACGTTTGATGACCATACATTTAATTGTCCTGGACAATATGTCGGGTCACATCTGTCCCTGCATTTCCACTAGCATTTCTCTCTGGGTTCGACCACTTAAGAAAATAAATATCACCACTTTGCATTTCTGACCGAGGAGAGGCTATTGACTTGTTGTTGTTGTTGTCACCATCTCTAATTCCTTTATTTTTGTAGAGCAGGCCACCATGAGCAGTATGAGGAAATGACGTAGGGCTGGAGGGCCTAAGTGTCAGCCACAGCATATAGAGTAATGCAGAGAGCAAGACAGACCCGGGACTCCATCTGTTCCCTAAGAGCATGCCTAACATCAGGCTGCTGGCAGGCTGGGTCCTTGTATGGTGGTCCCTCTTAGCAATAGCAAGTGTTTTGGCCTTGACCTTTTGCCTTTTCTGGAACTGCAGAACCCAGTCTCATCTGACGGTGGACAGAGGTAAGTGGCAGACCTCTTTCTGGGGGTGATGGCTGGCTTCGTCGGGCGTGAGGGATCAGAAAAGAGCTGGCACGAGTTTCACAGTGGAGGCGGCACGGCTCCAGTCCAGAACACAGGTGGAACCCGTCAAGTGTCCAACTGCCTGTGTTTAGTGGCCAGGGCGGAGAAGACAGTGTACTGCTGGCAGAATTTTAATGAGAGCACACAGCCAGAGGTTCCGGCATGTTCCCTAGGCTTGCTTTCTTTTTCTTTTCTTTCTTGTTTTTAACAGTTAAAAGCCACCCAAAGAGAGAAACGATGTGAATCACTGATAATGAAACACCTTCAAGTGGAATTTAAAATGCATGTCCAAATACAATTCTACAGGGTTTGGTTTAATGGAAAATTTCTGTGTTGAAGACAATATTATGGGAGACGGTCCAGTCTGGAGGCAGAGACGATGCTGTCATTTGGACCGAGAACACCAAGCATAAGTTTGCCTGAGCCCTCGAAAGAGTGAAAGAGCACGTTTAAGAGTTCAAAAGTTGTGAGTGCAAAAGAGCAGTTACGAGCTGAGGGATGACAAAGGGCAGGGGTTGAGGGCATAAGAGAAGGCACCCTCTCTCCCTCCCTCCCTGGCTGCCATCAGACCTCTCAGAAGCAGCATGGATGTGAAAAGATCTTTTCTTCCAGGGACGGAGGAACTCGTCAGAGACTAAGGGTCTGTGTGGCTCTATAGGAGAGACCTCCATTGCAGAGTTGGCAGATGTAGTGGTTCATGGAGGGGTGAGCTGCCCAGGGGTAGTGTGGGGATTCAAATAGGTGGCCCCCATAGACCCATGTGTTTGAATGCTTGGCCTTTAGGGAGTGACACTGTTGGGAGGTGTGGTCTTGTGGGAGGAGGAGTGGCCTTGTAGGAGGAAGGGTGTCACTGGGGGCAGGCTTTGAGGTATCATATGCTGAGGCTACACCCAGGGATGCAGCTTCCTTTGGTTGCCTGTGGATTCAGATGTAGAACTCTCAGCTCCTTCTTGGAGGACCATTTCTGCCTGCCTGCTGCCATGTCCTGCCATGATGATAATGGACTAAACCTCTGAAAATGTAAGCCAGCCCCAATTAAGTATTTTCCTTTTCAAGTGTTGCCTTGGCCATGGTCTCATCACAACAATAGAAACCCTAATTAAGATGGGGAACCATGGTAAGGAGAACAAGGCCTGAGGGGCAGATAGAGTTTGTCTGTGCTGACCTCTGACGTCCCGCAGTGAACACCATGACCTGGATGCTGGAATGGAAGGGAAGCAGTTTCCAGTCTGGAACTTGCAGGCCACTCCAGTGCTTGACACCTAAAACACCTAGCACTCCCTCAGCTGGCACAGGAGAAAGGGTAGCAGTTATCAGCTCTTCTGCCACAAGGCAGTACAAAAGACAACGGCGTTGGACCTGGACAAACAATAGATAGATAAGGAGCCCCATGGAAACCCACGAAATACCGCATTTTGCAAAGGCACTAGAGCCGCACCATTAGGAAGAACAGAAATTTCATAGGAGGATTATTAGCTGATAGAGTACTATAGTCCTAGTCAGGGTGATAAGAAAGAGGAACCCCGGTACAGGAACCACAGCATGCAACCAATGCCCACTGATAACTAATTCCAGTGAAGGACAGTTGTTGTTCACCTGACTCTCTAGCAGATGGATCGAATGTATGAGACACCTGGGCTTCTGACGTGTCAAAAATAATTAGAAGGAACAGTGGGGAAATATCCAACTCAGAGCAACAGTTAAAAAAAGGATCATTTACTACCATGGGAAGTATGCCACAGGTACAGGTATAGAAGGCAAGATGTAAAGGTATTGAAGTACTCCAGAATCAACAGAAGAAAACACATTTGTTGTGGTTGAGTGCCCTACACATTTTCCAGATGCCACCTGTCCTTGGTACTGAGCTCTGCATAGAAGGCGTTTCTAGTGCAAATCAAGCCGACTATGTCTTCATACAGGGAAATTTTGACCATGGTGTTCATATAGAGGACAAGATTTTTACAAAAGATTTAAGAACAGAATGATGAGGGAAACTATTCCACTCAGAATATAAAAAATATGTTCAAGTCTCCATTAAAGAGGAGCAACAATAAAATGCCAGCAATGGGAGAAATTTGAAAGACAGAAGCATGAAAATCATGTGGAAATTCAGGGACCATTGTATTGGGATCTCGGGCCGGCCATAGACGTTAAGGCACAGAGGCAGGTTGCTTACTGTCGAGAAACAGCAGGCTGAAAATGGAATTCTTACCTGTTGGACACAATGCAAGAAAAAGAGGTGGCTGCTGGGCTGGAGACCTCTCCTGGTTCCTTGTGGGCTACCCAAGTGTTGCCCTCCTAGCCCCAAGGTTTACTGAGGGTCCCTGAATGTCAGATGAGAGGCATGAGGAAGGAAAGTACTTTGTGGGGGAACAGCCGGGCCCAGTGAGGGGGGAGGCAGAGAACTAAGCAAGCAAAGACGCCAGGAGCCCTGGAAGGTGCGATTATACTTAATGCCTCTCTGCACTGTCTAGTGGAGAAGTAACAGTTAGACAGGGCATGCTACCATCGCCGCCATCCCAAGTGGAGGGCGCCTAGGGGAAGCAGGTGGGCCTGTTGCTGCAGAAAGGCCTCCACTCAGGGGCAGAGGCATCTCTCCCCTAGGGAGCCTCCTCCTCAAGGGGCAGGGACAGAGAGACACAGAGGATCTCAAATGGCCTGATTCTTCGCGGCAACAGCCAATAGGGAGGAAGGTTTGCTTTGAGTGCAGTCCTGAGGCTTCTGGTCTCCTCTAAGGCTGGCATCAGTGGCCCCCACCTCTAGGAGAGGGGTCCCCTCATCCTTCCGGCCCCGAATGCAGTACCTTCCCCAGCCGGCAGAGGCGCTGCGGGACGGCGCCAGCGCGTTCCCTCAGCAGAGCAGGGCAGCTGAGGCTGCGCCCCCTCCCCTGCCGGCTTCCTGGTCCTCGGGGTGTGAGGGCCGCGGCCTGGGACTCCAGACCCAGGGCCTGCGGGTGTCCTCGGCGGCCCCCGCAGCGTCCGCGGCGACGTCGTCACGCTCCTCGCGGCCTCGCAGCCAGCGCTCGGGCCGGCCGCCGAATGCCCGAGGAGAGGACGCGCATCTCCTCCCCGAGTTCCTGCTTCCTGGGCCAGCCAAAGCCGCAGGTGAGAACGTCCGCGGTAGAGGTGGCACCCAGGGCCTGCGGGTCTCAGAGGCCCCCTGGCCTCCTTCTTCTCTCCTCCTTGCCCAGGAAAGCCCGCGGGGGCGCCTGCAGCGGGGATGCTAAATGCTCCCCAGAGCCCCGAGAGCACTTCTTCTGAGGCACGTAGCCCCCGCCCAGGTGCTTCTGCGAGCTCATTGTGGACCCCTCAAGCCCCTAGGGGATCCCCCGCCAAGCACCCCGCGGGCCCCCCACCCCTGGCGCGCATGCCCAGAGGCCCTGGGAGCTAGAAAGTAGCTGAGCTGCTGGCGCAGTACCTGCTGGCTAAGAACGCGAAGACTCAGTGGATCAAAAGGGCAGACATGCTGAAGTGTGTCATCCTAAAGGTGCAGGAGCTTCTTCCCCGAGATTTTCAAGAGAGCCACTGACCTCCCCGAGTTAGTCTTTGGGTCTAGGTGAAGGAACTTGGCCCTGCAGAGCACTCCTATGTCCCGAACAGGAAAAAAAATCCATCCTGCCCTGCCTTTGGGGCCTGACAGGCGACCAGGGCAAGCACTCCAAAGACTGGGCTTTCTGCTGAGTACCCCGGACTTGATCTTCGTGCGGGCCGGCTGTGTCCCAGAGGAGGTGTTCGGGGAGGTGTGGAGGGTATTGGAGGTATGTTCGCCCAAAAAGCATCCCGTCCTTGGGGAGCCGTCACCAAAGTGCATCACCAGAGCTTGCGAGCAGCACAGGTTTCTGGTGCAGGAGTAGGTGTCCTCCAGCAGTCCCGTGCTCTCGGTATTCTTGTGGGGTCCTCAAAGGAAACAAGACAGATGGAAGTCCTGGAGTTGGTGACCCAAGTGAATGACACCTGGCCCAGAGCCTTGGCTGTGGCAGTAAATGAGGCCTTGAAAGAAGAGGAGGAAATACCCGGTGCTGTGCGGTGGCCGAGAAGCAGCTGCTGGTGATGATGTGACAAGTGCGAGTGTTAGTGCGAGTTCCAGTTCCAGGGCCCGTGCCATGGCTGAAGCAAGCATCAGCGCCAGTGCCAATGCAAGGGCCAGGGCCAGGGCTAGAGCCATGCCGTGCCGGAGTGATGGTCAGGACCGGGGACAGTGCCGGTGCCGCTCAGGATCTCAGGCCCTAGTCAGGGCTTCTGTTGCCACTGGGGGTGGCTGAGGCCCAGGTTTCCTTTCTTTTGTTGTGGGTAGTCAAAGGGGCACTGGAGCACTGGGCCCTGGTGCTCTGATGTATGAAGAACGCAGGGCTAGAGCAGGGGCAGGAAGGAGACATAGCATTGTTCTCCAGTTCTCTGTGCTTCGTGGTGACTTAGCGCCTAGGCCGCACATTGCAAAGTCGTGCGTGCTTTGTAGCTGCCCTCTTTCCCGTCGAAAACCAGTTGCGAGGCATCGAGTGATGCGAACTAAGTGATGAAGGCTGAGGATGTGGCTGAGTGGTAGAAGACGTTCTTCACACGGGTAAGGCTGTGGCTTCCATCCCTGGAACCAAAAAGTAAATCAAAAGCGACTCGATAAGAACAGTGTCAAATCAGAGTGGAAGGAAAGGCGTACTAAACTACTTCCCAAATCCTTGCTTTTTTAGACAGATGAGTAGTATGAGCATCTGCGTTTATGCTTGGCATACATCCAGTGTTTCATTGCTCCTTTTGTAGGAGAGACATGTTCGTTTACACAAAACAATTGTGACACTGTCATTTCATGTCTGAAACATTCTAGAGTCAGTAGTTCTTTGAGATGGTGCAGGAATTCATGGTACGGAGATTCCCCCTCCAGATATTAAGAAATAAAACACAAATATGGCTGAAATCTGACACACAGCCAAGACAGCGGATGTTTCTTGTATTCACCTAGAGCTCTGGAATGTAGGGAAAAATAAAATTGAATTAGACACCTTGCTCATGGACTCATTCATTTAACCTGTGTCTAGTGACCATGTACCTTATGTGTGTGAGGCCCTATGCCCGGCACTGGTGGTCCAAGGATACACCAGACTCGGGCTCTGCCCCACATCTGAGAGTCTAGGTGGGGCGTAAATAGCTGAGGTAGATGTGGCAGTCGGGTTTTTCTGGGCTGGTCATATAAACCAGGCGGTCAGGGAGCGCAGAGGAGAGGCATGGATTCGTGGGAGGGGAGTCTCCAGGAGGCAGCAGGCTTCATCGCCTCCAAGTAGCAGCACCCGAGAGATGCAGCACGAGAGATGTGAAAACTGCAGAAGACCCCAGGTTGGCATGGTGTGGATTCCTGGAGGACTCCATGCTTCCTTGGAACTGCAAGGCAAGAACTAGAGGATACTGGAGGGATGCTGAGAGGGCAAGACCACATGTGCAGGAGACGCAACCTCCAGTTGTACCTGACAGAGGAGAGGGATTAGAAAAGACTGCACTGCACACTCTTGGATCCGAGGTTTGCCAGAGGAAAGGCCAACAGCAGCAGCTGTGGTCAGTGCTCTACTCTGACACCCATGCACACTGTGGGTCCCTAATCCATCATTTCTAAGGAGTGGCAGGAGAGGAGCAAGTGTCCATTAGCAGAACGGAGATTGTCCCCTGAGGCAAGGGCACAAACAGAGGTCGTGTGCTGCAGCCTGGGAGAGCCAGAGCTCAGTGTGCTGAGAGGGCAGGTAGGGTTACAGTGAGCTTCCGTAATTTGAAAAGGAGAGCAAAGGCCTGTGTGTGAGCAGCTGTGAGGGACTCTAGGTGTTGTGGAGCACTGTTGACAGAAGTGAGAGGGAAGTGTGTCTGAGCAGAGAAGCCTTGTGGCCAGACCCGGGCCCCAATCCTATTTAGTCAGGCTACACAGGTTTCCATGACTCGAGAGGATCTGATGAAAGGGTGACTCTAGCCAGTGTTGGTGGCCTCTATATGCAGCGTGGCATTGAAAAGCGCACATTCCCTCTGCTGACGTAGGATAGCTTCCAGTGGATATCAGGAGCATAGTGGCTGGCTGTTGCGCCTCAGAAACCTCTTACCCTCTAGACACAAATCTCATGGGATCTGGAAACAGCACTCTTGGGGACTCCCCTCGGATATGAGGGGTCCAGTGAGCACTGCACCTAAACCCTTCATTCTTTTACTTGTGTGAAGGAAACAAAGGGGGGTATCTGCTGGTCTCGTGAGGGTGACGATGAAGTGGGAATCTGAGGTGACCTGGAGGAGTAGGTGTGTCAGAATGATCTGTTTTTCTCTGGAATGGGGCTCTTGGGGCCGAATATGTGGCTGTCAGTCCAAACCCTTTCCTTGAGATGCCAAAATATTTTTTCCATTTGCAGCCCATAGCCCATGGTCAGTGATAAAGGCTGCATATTATATGGTGTATATTTTTGTAGTTCTTACATTCCATTTTTCTCAAAAATGAGCATGGAGGATTTGTTGTCTATGGTCCACAGTCCTAATAGGTACCTCAGCAAGCTCTGCTGTCCCGTTAAAAGTACTAAGCATGTGGTCCATTCTCTTGCCTACGTCGTCAAATGTTCCCTGACTCCAAATGCCAAGATTATCACACCTAAATTACTTTTTCTTTTCCTGAAAGAGGTGCAGGAACAATATTGGTGTAGAGCTCAACAGATATATCCAGATGTATTCCTACCTAGATGGAAGGAAGCGGGTGAAAGCCAGATGAGGCAGATGCAAACCGGTGAGCCTACAGAGTGATGCTTCCCCCAAACAAGTGGAGACAACAGTGTCCCCCATTTCTGACATAGCTGGGTTCAACATAGACAGAAGGAAAGACGTTTAGGGTCTCCCATGATGTCAACTTCCCTTTGGTTTCTGATGTTCAGTATGTTGTTTCCCCGGTCTCTGATATCTGGTGTTGCAATTTCTTTGTTTTTAATTATTTTATTTCAATTGCACGGTTGTTTGACACACATCTGTGCACTATGTGGATGCCTGGTGCCCACAGATGCCACAAGAGTGTATCAGTTAGATTTCTTGGGACTGGAGTTATACTCAGTTGTCAGCCATGATGTGGGTGGTTAGAATCGAACCCAGTCCTCTACAACAGCAACAGGACTTCAACCACTGAGCCGTATCTCCAGCTCAGCCATTGCCATTTCTAACGTGGTCTCCTCCATGTTAGGTTAATGGTTTAGCTGTGCTACATCTTCCATTGGGGCCTTATCTCGAGGAAACTCTGTTTCAATAGTTTTCAAGGTCTCCAAGGAAAGGCAAGAAAGGCCCACACAGGAAAAAGAACCATAGTAGTGAGAGATAAAGCTGTCCCTTTGAGGATGTCTGTTGTGATGAGCAGTGGCATGTCTGGGAACTGTTCGTGAGCCCGGAAGTCGAAAGCCTTATTGTAGGATCCAGAGAGTCTTCCTCCCAGTGGCTTGTCCCCCACTGTGCACCCTCCCCCACCTACTCCTCCACTACCCATTGATAAATGAGTCCAAGGATTTCTCCACATGAGGATCATTTACAATGAAAGGGGGCAGAGACATGCTATTCCCTCCTCAGGAAATTTTGGTGCATGCAAGTGCCCCTTGGGGTGAGAGCTGAGAGCTGTGGGAAATCAATGCACATTGAACTAGGACTCCAATGCCACCACCAAACGGCAAGCACCATTGCCTCAAGAAGGTGATTGTATGACCCAGCAGGACTAACAAAGACACTAGTTCTCGCTTTTCACACCAGCATCTCCTGGACCACCAAGACTGACACCCAGATGGTCTCTCATATGAGTGATTGTCAGTATGAAAGTGAAGGAAAACCATGAAGACAAAACACTGTAAGGCACGCCGGCATTTATTTCAACCTCATTGAACAAGATGCCTGGGAGAGCAGGGGCCTGGGCAGCAGAAGGCCTTGCTCACTGTCATGGCTGGGTGTCTGCAACTCCCGTGGACTCAGCCTCGGCCTGTTCAGCGCCCTCTCCTGAGAAGCAAACAGAGAGACAAGCGGCCCCTCAGAAGCCCTGTGGGGATGGAAGGGAGGGCTGGGTGCTCTCTGGGGGCGAGCAAGGGGCCGCCCAGCTTGCAGTGGGTGGTGAGACAGACAGGCTGGAGCAGAGCCCTCACCCGAAGAACTTGGACACAGGAGCCACGGCTCTCTGGAACCGGCCCTTCCAGATCCTTCTAGGAGGAGCATCCTCCCTGGTGCCTCTTGGGCCATCGGATGAGTTCTCCATGGTGTGAGCAAAGAAGACAGCTCCCTGGGAGTATTGTGGGTTTCTCAGGGTCTGAAAGAGAGAGCTGAGGTGTCATCTTTGCAGTCACCTCGTGACTGCTGTCCATTGCCCCATTCAGCCACTGTGAGGTGCATCTGCACTCCTGGTTGAGGATGGAGAAGTGGGGAGACCTGCCTTGTCCAAACCCCAGCCCCCTGGAGGATGTTCCAGACCACATGGAAGGGAGACTCACCTGCCTAGGAGGTGGGAAGAAGGGAAGGACGATCATCTTCCAGGAGTGTATGTCCTGGCCAGGATGACTCCTGGGACTTCTTTGTAGAGATCTCCTCAGCTGCCTGCTTGACCGAGTGTATATGCTCAGCACGACCTCTCAGAGCACCTGCCCACTCTGGCCCTGCCCATGGTTCCTCCCTGCTTTGGTCCAGAACATGCAGCCCAGCCAGTGGATACTTTGCTGATATGTGACATCTCCCCCCATCCGGTGTCTCTCACTCCCTCCTCTCTAATCTTCCTACCTTCCTTTCATTCCCATAGTCTCTTCTCTGCTCCTTATTCCTGCCTCCCTTCTCTTCCTCCTCACACTCTATTTCCTCCTCTCTGTCTCTCTCTGTTCTTTGTCTTCCCTCTGTCTCCTCCTCAGTCTCAAGCCATGTTTGACCTTGATAGAAAACCACACTGATATTTTAGCCGTATCTCATTTGTGGTGACAGTATTTGATCCTTTTCCTTCAGTGGGCTCTTTTGTTGGAAGTGCATTGGTCTGGTTCTTGTCTTATGTTCTCTCCTAAACCCTGGAAAATTCTTAAGCATCACTCAAGCCAGAGTGTTTTATACTCTGCTTCAAGCAGACACTCTGGTCATATTAAGTCTTCATTGGTTTTCACACAGTGACCTCTGAAACTTGTAGGTGAAATCTAAGTGATGCTGATGATAAAGATGTGGTATTTGTGAGGAAAGCATGGTGACTGAATTGCCTTTGTAGCATCAAAGTGTGCAGGTAAATGGAGAATGGTCTGTTATGCCTTTGAATCCATATGCTGTGTAAAGATACTTTTGGCCTTCAGCCGTCATCTCTGTTCTACATCTCCACAGGCATCACTCCAGAGTTCTAGGTGGACCCCGGGTGGGAGAGACATGATGGGAAGGAACAGGAGGTGGGATTGCCGTGGAGGGAAATTTGCCAGACAAAGTCTTTCTCTCCAGACAGGCCATCTCTGGTCCCTGGGGTGATGATTAGCAGCCCTGGAGATGTGTAAGCAGGTGTGGCACATGTGTGCTGTGCCCTAAGGAGTAGGGTGTCAGTGGTCGCTGTGCGTATCAGAGTAAAAGAGCTTGCACTTTTCATGTGCACCCTTCCATGATGTGCCCAAGCACCTCAGATGAATTTTAGGAGTTGCCAGGTCCATTTTCTCAATGCTCAGAACCATGACCCACCACCTACCCCCAAATGAATAGGGTTCTTTGTCCTCGCTGTCTCCTTGCCCTGCCCATGCCCTCAAATGGTTTCCTCTCAGAGTGCTCCACGGGAGCTTAGGCTTAGTGGCATGGAAACCACAAAAAGGTGATGGGATGCTTCTCATAACTATGTATGCCCAGCTGTGTGAATACAGTGTGGGCTCCCTCTGTTTTGCTTAAATGTAAGCAACAATCTGGGCTTAATTCGCTGACCTCAGTGGTGAGGAATAGAAACAAAGGCTTCCTAGCTCTGTGTCATTTTCTCAACATCCATATTTATGCAAGGAACGTGAACTGATGAGTCAGTGCTTCTTCCAAGTCCTGCAAACACCTCTATGCTAATAAAGAGAATGCTGGCTTTTGGACCTGCAGCCATGAAAGTACTCCTGGTTTCCTTGCCTGCACGTGTTGCTCTCCTGAGCTACCACCTGGGGGCAGAAGGAGACATGGGAACTGTCTCAGGGAGAGCTCCTGAGCCCTCTATGATGCAGCTTCTGAATGAGGTTCCCAGTCCTAAGCTAAAGGCCCTTGCCAAGATTTTGTACTGTCAGTTGCTTTAGGATGTGCCCAGGGCCTGGCTGGGAGGTTCTGACATCTGCAGTGATGCATGAGGGACTGACTCCTGTGGGTAGGGCTGTGCTTCCTCTCCCTTACCAGCAACGGAATGGGGCAGTTAGCTGCTTAAGCAGGTCGAGGGGCAGCAGTATCTGACACTGTCTTAAGGCAATATGCATGTGTCCATCATTCGACAGCATAGATCAGAAAGAGCGGGTCAGTGTCATCCACAAGGCACTTTTCTGTCTGCCTTGGACTAATAAGCCCCCTCACAATTGTTTTGTTGTCGAAGTCCTACCCAAGAGCTGGCTGGGTTTGGAACCTTTAGTGTGGAATTAAGGAGGAAGTTGATCGTAGGTGGGAAGCTGACTTAAGAGGATGTCCTCATGTGAAGAGACACCAGAGGACTTGCTCTAGGCACACACGGATGCCTGATGGAGATGTCATGTGACCATATAAACTCACCAGCATGAATCTCTCGGCAGAAACCAAGCTGGGAAGCACTTTGGTCTTGAGCTGGTCAGTCTGCAGGACAATGAGAAAAATAAATTTCTGTTGTTCTAATCATCTTGTCTCGGGTATTTCTTATGACTGTCTACGGAGCAGAATGATATGCCCAACTATGCTTCTCTCTAAAAAATGAGTCCTGTGTTCGTATGGATCACCAGGCAGCTTCCTCCTTGAGAAACCAGTGCAGGGTGAGGAAGATAATCCTGACCAGCATGGCTGTTTATTTTTTTCCTTTGAAACCCATGGGAAAATTAAAGCTGTCTCCGCGCACCTGCTTTGAAGGGTACCATAGTTCTTCAAGGAGAGGAAGTGGGTGGGAGGGCGTGGGTCATGTTACAGAGAGTCTCCCAATGTGGGGTTGCTTCATATACAGAAGTCCTTACTGCATGTCTGAAATTTCCCTGAAAGGAAACATGACACATGAAAAGAATAAAGTGTTTTTATGGTAGCTTCGGCTTTATCAGCTTGGGACATGGAGAAGGGTAGAGGGAAGAGAGAGAATGTTGAAACTTTCAGTTGGAGTGTCTGTTACACAGAAGAGGGGTCAGCAGGATCCTGTCAGCCCTGATACACACCTGGATAAACTACAGGTAATAATATGTGGGAAGTATTACGTGCATAGGTGGATCCCACTAGAGCTTCCTGGCTGGAGAGGAGCTTCCTGAGTTCTGAAAGGGTGGGAAGCCTTTGATCATTACAGCGGTACCGGGTCCGTTTCTTAGGACCCACGGCAATGTCACTTGTTTGAAATTACGCTTGCTTATCCTTGGGTGTAGTCTCACCAAAGACTGTAGGAATAGTGCCAGACTGAAGAATAGCAGCTTCCACAGTCACCACTCCTCTTACCATCAGTGGGTGTGTGTCTTGAAGAATTCTGCAAACAGGTATTCACATACATCCCTGTGCCCCATGGATACACAAATCTCTTTTCTTGTCATAAAATAGGTCCATATTTCAGAGAGAGTAACACATTTGGTTTTCCTCATTTTCCTTGAGGAACAGGTGAATTTACCTGTCATCTCACAGAAATCTATGCACCATTGCCTGGCGTTCCTAACATGCAAATGTGCCAGCCTTCTTTATGTCCAGATGTAAGGGGCTGGTCCTGGCTCTTTACAGATCTCACCTTTTCATGTGCTTGTTCCAGAGACCAGTTCTCTAGAAGAGAAATATGGAAACAATTTGGAGGGTACACTACACATACATTTAAACAACCACTTGTGACTGCATCTCCAAGGAGGGGCTGTGACTTTATGAATACCACCTTGTTATTCATTATCTTCAGCCTTAATTTTGCTATTGTTGTCCCCTTAAACTTTGCCACTTAGATTTTGACGTATTGAGATGTATTGAGAAAATGCCTCGTTAATTCAAACTGAAGTCCCAGGGCGTGTGGGTCATCCCAGGCTGGCAGTGCTCAGAGCTGACCTCCGGGACCTGTGCCGGAGTGAGATCAGGAAAGGCACGAGGAGGGCAGACAGGGATGGAAGAAGTTCATGGACCATGAGATTGCTAGCTGTCAGGAAACTCTTCAGCCTTGGAGACTGTCATGGAGTCAGGGATGATTTCCAGAGTAGTAGTTCTCTGGCATGAGTGACGACAGGGGTGCAGTGGGGATGCGGGGGAAGGAAGAGCTCTGAAGGAACAAGACCAGGCAGCTGGTCTTTGAAACTGCAGACAGGCCACTACCTTTTTCTCTACACTGTATTTGCAGGATTTAAACATGGCTACCAGGAGGTAGCGAAGGACAGTCTCATGTGTCATAGAGACACTGAACTCTGGGGCTATGGGTGTTCAGGACGAGGGTGCTTGGTCAACAGTTGGACTGCCCCAGTGTTTGGCCCTTAAGAAACTGGCAGGACATGATCAGGGATGGTCTGGAGTTTGGAGGCCTGTCTTGTGGCTGCTATGGTGATGATATCCTGAGGACCTGGTCTGGCCGCTGCTACTCTGTCCATGCACATTGTATCTATGAATACATCTTGGACTTGAAGAGAGGACCAAGTCAGGGTGACAGGTAGTGTCTTAGCATGTGGACCCATGGAGGAGGGATCATCAGAGACAGACTCCCGTGACAGCAATGGCCTTAGGAACCTTGCAGCCTGACTGCAGTATCCTAGTCACCTAATATTTGGGATCAGAGAATGTGCACGCTTGCAGAATTTCAGAGATCTCTCATTGAAAGTTTGCACTGTAGACATAATGGGGAATGGCAGCCCTGGATGCTGTAACAACTTCTTCAAGGCCACAGAGAGGGAAGGTATCACTGGCAAGGGAGTCACATGAGAGCACTATGAATGTGACTAGCAGTCACATATGAATCGAGACTCCTAGCAACAGACAGGGTCCAGAAACGAAGGGACTGTGAATTGTCCACTGTGAAAAGGAGAATGCAGGAGGGTTGTTTCAGTCAGGTAGGGCAGCAAAAGCCTTCTTCCAAGTCAACCATGTGTTGCAACTGGGACCTCAGGCTCTGGTGGGTGGGGCAGGGTGATTCCATGTCTGGCTTTTCCTGTGTGCTCGGGAGGGACAGAGAGATGAAGGCTGCTTATTAGGAAGCCCCACTCCATTATATCCTGTCATTGCTTCCTGGGATTTTACTAGGTCCAGTCATGCCTTCTGCATAGCGATCTAGCCATTTTATTGGTGGGAGTGTGGCACTCTCCCACCAAGGTCCTACTTTGAGCAGTGTCCTGAAGGGCTGAAAATAATGGGAGACTTAGGAGCCTTATGCCTTGGGCCTAAGCTTCCCAAACACCGGTGGCAGTATTTCTCTTCCTCCCCGCCCCCTCTCTGTTCTATACTCTATACAACATAGCAGCCCATGTTCATTTGGTCAGCCCGGATTCATTTGTGGAATGCCCCAAATCCTTCAGAATTTGCACTCCACCTGCACTCAGGAATGTCCATCACCTCCTCTGGTGGAGTCTGGGCTTCCTGTTGGGGCCACTTAAAGGGAGAATGTGCACCATTGTTGCAGAGAAGAATCTAGGAGCTGAGGCGTTCACTGGATGCATGAATATCACTACATTTGGTCAGCACAAGGGAGGGAGATTGTGGAGGAAGTGGAGAGCACGCAGTAAAGGCATGGGAGGGAAGAAGAGAGGCTTCCAGGGGGAGACAGAGAAACATTGTGTCCTGTGCATCTGCGTCATGGCCTCATTCTCCTTTGATAAGTCTCCTCCATCCACACCAGAATTCCTCGCAAAAGTATCCACACAGATCTGCACCCATCCGGGAGAACAATAGCTTTTGTGCTATGTGCTGAGAAGATCTTTGGCCTGCAATTACTTTTGAGCATAGCAGACCCAGAAAGCAAGTGAAAGTCCTTGAAGGGGAGTGGTGGGTCTAGAGGGAAGTAGGCTCCATGGGAGGAGAATTGGAGGAACTCTGAGGGGAGGGAGGCAAGACCACTGTGGAGAATCCTGGGGAAGTAAGATAGATGGATGGTGCGTGGAATGAGAGACAAAGTCTCTTAAGCAATCATGTCATTTGGAAATGCCTGATGGAAAGAGAAGCCTCCACAAGGCTCCTTAGCAATGTATCCCGCAATGCATATGTTAGGCTTTCTTAATGAACCATGTCTAGGTCATGGTGGAAAGGACAAAGCTGTGCCCATCTGAGTGACTACCGAAGTGGCAATGCCCATGTCACATCCTCTATGCCCGGGGGAGCATGAAGGAGCCATATAACTATGATATCCATAGTACTTAGCTGGTTCACCAGCCTGGCTGCAGAAGGAAGGACAAGCTTCCCACCTCATTTGAAATTCATGACAAGAGGCAGAATTGTGGAGTCAGGCCCCTGAGACAGGAAGTCAAGAAGGGCAGAGAGATTTCAGGAGGAATGAGAGAGAGAGAGAGAATACAGGAGAGGCAAGGGGCATGCAGGCTTCAGAAAGAACACATCTAGCCCCCTATCCAAGCCATATGGGCTCTTTCTGTGTCCTGGCAAGGCTCCCACTCTCTTGCTCACAGTAGAATTGTTTGGAAGTGTATCCTGTCTGACGTGCCCCCTTCTAGGAGAACAAAGGCGTCCGTGCTACCTGCTGCAGAGATCTTTTGCCTGCAGTTTCCTTTTCTGCACCAGAAGCCTCCCGATGCCTTGGGAGAGCTTCTGAGATGTGGATGTTGGGTACCAGGTCACCACCAGAAACATACAGCCTCCTATTTCCTTAAGTGCCTAGAAGATCCCAGACCCTGTCACATTAGCTCTTTGAATAGGTGTGTACGTTGATCAGTCTTGCAAGGGCACTGTCAGTCAAGTTCACAGAAGCACTCACTCAGACCAGGACCATCAAGTGATGTATTCAAAGTCACACAGGTGAGTCACACAAAAACCTGGGACTTGAACCCAAGTCTGAGTGAAAGATGTGCACACCATGCACATCCTGGGTCACAAGAAACTCTCCTAGTCTGTCTCATGCCTTCTGTCCCTTGTGCACAGTCCCAGCCCCCAGGTGGTCCTGGTGTCTTCAGGGTTCATGACTGATATGTAGCAAATCACACCAGATATACCAGCCCAACAGAATACACTGATTTCCTCCCAGAGTTTGATGGATCAGGGATCCCACGTGACGTGTCTGGGTCCTCCACATGTCAGCCTTTCTGACACCTAGTTGCACTCAAGGCGTCAGTTGCATGGGGACTGTGTCTCTGTCTCACAGGCTTGATTGAAGGTGAACCAGTGGTTGGCAGGATCCAGTTCCTAATCGGTTGCAGCATGAGAGCCTCAGCCTGTTCCTGTTTGTGAGATATATTACTTGCCAGCTGTCCATCTCAACAGGAACATGTGCAGTTAGTGATGGAGACAGGAACCTAGCCTGCAGGATGGATGCCTTAGTGGTGTGATAGCCTGCCCTTGGGTAGAAATGACATATTTTCCAATTTCTGTTGGCTAGATGCAAGGCATTGGGTTGGTCCCATTTATACGGGCACGAGTTATTGTAAGGAGGGATGTCACTGAGGGCTATTCTAGAAATGTGCTAACAACACATGTTTCTGCTCTTACTTGGAATATGCAGTGAGGACAGGTGGTGGGGGACCTTCTCAAGGAAGAAACACATTGGAATATAGATCGGCAAACACTGAACGCTGCCCGGTACTTAGTGACAATTCTCGGGAAAGCAGAAGAGCTTTCAGCAACCTAGAGTTATTCTGTGTGGTTTTCTGAGGATTTGAGGGGTTGCAGTGGAAAATATTCTAAAAATGGAAAGCATAAGACCAAGTAGAGCTCCCCGTGGCCTCTGCACACTTCATTCCAGAGCCTAAGGCATCACAGTGAGGGGCATGTTCAACTGAAGGCAGTTCCATAAGCCCAACAATTTCCTTTGGCATGATTCCCAGTACCTTGGGAGCCGGAACCTCTAATCACAGCCTGAGCTAAGATCCAATCATTTTTGTGCCAATAGTGCGGATGCTGTGCATTTTCTCAGCATGTGGACCCAGACTGGGATCATGCTCTACTGTAAATTTTTTAATTATACTTAATAATTTAATTTAAATTAGAAACAACTTTGCTTCACATGTCAAACCCAGGAGATATGACTCAGCTGTTAAAGGCTAGGCTCACAAACAAAACTCTACTGTAATTTTTTATTATTGAATTCTCCCCAAAGACGGAATCAGGCAGGGTGACCCACTGTGACCTAAACAAGTGGAGGTGATGAGGGATGCCTTATGGTGATGGAAGTCTGTCGGGAGGGGCTGCAGTTGTTGTCAGAATAGAAGTCACCACTGCCCTGTAAGCCCTACATCTGATGTCCGGGATGTTGTGACTCTGTATGACCCATCTTCACAACCTTCGCCGCATAGACCTCTTGTTCAGCACTGCAGTTGTCCCTCAGTCCATGATGGAGACAACCTCTGTCAATGAAATACTTGAAAGAAGTACTATGCTGTACTTTATGACTCAGAGTCACTTACTTTCACATTCACCAAAACACAAACCATTCACCAAGGAGTAACAACAGATATAAAGCCAGCCACTGAAGTGTGCTTACCAATGGGAAAGGTAGAAAGTCAGGAACTGGGAGGAACAGTCAGACCTTGTTCACCACCTGTGAGTCATGTCTGTGGTACTGTTGGTCTCCAAGCTTCTGAGCATTTCTGCTGCACAGGAAAACAGAGGGGCAAGTGGTCCTTGAGCACCCTGGGGAAGTGACTCACAGGCTACGGTTCTCTTCATGGGTCAGGAATGGAGACAACAAGGTCACTGCTATAAGAGACTCAGTTTGTGGTCAGAAATATCTATAATCCCAGGACTCAGATGGTGGTGGCATGAGGTTAAGAAGCTCAATGATATGGTAGTGATGTCTGTGCCAGCCTGGGCTACAGGCCTTGCTTTGAAACTAAGATGAGGAGAGGGATTTATACGAAGAGGGAGATGGAGGAGAGTAGTTTGGTGATTAGAAAACACAATGTTTTCAGCAGACATTCCTCGTCAGAAAGACCTTCATCAGCTGTGTTGACATTTGCTGAGCTTCACCAACCGCCAGTTGGGAACTTTGTGTGGATACAATGGGTCCAGCGCTATATTTGTGATCCCTGAGACAGGGAGACTTAGACATATCCTCCTGGTATGGTCCAGCACAGCCTGCCCAGTTCTGTGTTTATTTGATTCAGCAGTGAACAACAGAGACCTCGGTCACTGGCCTTCTGTGGGCAGCGATCAAGCACATTGGAGGGAAAACAGCATCCACATGTTGTTGAGTTTGCTCATCATGGAGAAGGAAGGAAGATACAGCCATCTAACCTACGAAGTTAGGAACCCACCCTCTCCATTGCACAGGAGGGTCTCTAGTGGGACAGTCGTCCCC
Organism: Mesocricetus auratus; assembly: GCF_017639785.1. NCBI lineage: Eukaryota > Metazoa > Chordata > Mammalia > Rodentia > Cricetidae > Mesocricetus > Mesocricetus auratus. The sequence continues at coordinate 9,468 of NW_024434869.1, read as the reverse complement.
TTAGAGTAAGGTCCTGTCTGAGCCGCAGCAGGGTGCAGAGACATTCAGAGTCTTCCAGAAGTGCAATGGGCATTTGGGGTATGAAAGGAGTTAGTGTCAGAGATAGGCAAACGCCTTAATCTTATTGTCTTTGTGAAGGCTGAGGAAGTGCCCTTCTGTGAAATTCCATCCCTGTGTCCCTGGCCCAGTTTTCCACCGCCCCTTCTGTAGATAAGTACTTGCTGGCCAAGCGCTTGATACATTTTCCTCATCCCTTTAACCTTGGCTTGCATCACTGACTTGTATATCTATTTCCTGTCCTTTCCTCCTTTCTCCCCCAAAGCCATTCTAATCAAGACTTTGTACCCAGCACAATACACCAAGGTCAATGAATAAATGACTTATTGAAAGTGGTGCTCCAGACTGTTTAGAATCCTCTAGTGATGATTATATAAGGGGTGATACTACAGTAGGGAAAGGGTGGTTTTTGCATCGTTAACATCATGTTTGCTAAAAGGCAAACACACTCACGTGTCGTTACAACTTTGCAGTTTCCAGCTCCATCCCCATGCTCACAATTTCAGCAAACAGACAAGGAGGCTCTTCCTGGTCTTTGAAATAACCCATAAGCTCTCCAAGACCAACTCAAGGTCCACTAATATTCTATAACCAAACTCCAGGTTTCTCTTGCATGAATTGGTGGGAGCTTAGAGACTCCAGAAGGAACCATAGAGGCAGGAAATGTGTCACAAAGACCCTGAAGCCTTGAGCTGAAAATCTTTTTCTCGTTGATGTACTCCACAATTATGTAATTTGTTTTATAACTGCTGTTTATTAATTGTATAGAACCGAGTTTAATGCGGACAGTGTCATGCAAGCATGTGAGGAAGCACCCTGAAAACAAAACCCCCTTACTCTCCCTTCTGTTATTTTGCCACTTATGACATGCCACTCAGTCCTTTATAGACTGTTTTACTTCAACTTCGATGTTACTTACACATTCATCATTTTATGTATCTATATATAACTTAGGCTCCTCAACTGTGAGAAGACATGCAAGATTTGTCCTTGTGACTTGAGTCACTTACAATGCTACACTCCAAGTGCAGAAAAATGGAGGTAGATCTTCATGTCACTCTGGGGAGAAATTCATGGCAACAAAATGACTAACCTTAATGTAATACCTGAAAGTCAGATAATGCTAGAGGCAGATATCATCACAGACAAGGAGTTTCTGAAAGACCTGTGCTTGTTTAGCAAATGATATCAACAGCAAAGAGAGTAGGTAACCCACTGAATCCCCAGGCATAATGGGAGGAAATCTTCACTAACCGCATCTGACAGAAAAGTCATACCTAGCTGTGACTCTTGAAAAAGGGAAGCATGCCCAGGAACTCTCCATGGTCCTTACCTCGAGGATGCCTTGGCCTAGCATGCAGTAGAACAGGAGCAAAGCTTGCTGGAACATGATCTTCCATGAGGTCATGGCATCTGAGACCCAAAACCTTGATATCTGAAGCAACTGCATGTTTTGTTGTAGCTTTTGTGGAGAGTGTCACCTTATCTAACCCAGGCTGGTCCTGAACTCGTAATCCTTTGTACCTCAACCTCCGTATTGCTGAGGATACCAGCATATAGCAACACAGTCAATCAGTGATTTTGATCTGTAGTAGGAGGAGAAAGCATGTGGGGAGTTCCTGGTGAAGTCAAACCAACCAAAGCTCCCCAAACATACCACTAACCGCAATTCAATGTTAGGAAAACCTGAATCTACTGTCCTCATATCCTCATGAATGTTTGTCTGACTGCCACCCAAACCCAGGAGAGAAAGCATAACAGAAGTGGCCTGAGAATGGGCATGAGGGAGAGAATACTGTGCGGGACTGGAGAGATATGGGTGGCAGGCCAGATTCTCCACGGACTGGCACTGTTATGGAGAAGCTGCCTCTACAGGCCTGCTCTTCTAAATAAAGGTTTTCACTGCAGCAGCAAGTGTTGATGGCTGGAGAACCGTGGGATTTCAGCTGAGGTGAAAAGTCCAGACTGTCTCTCAAACAAACATGTAGCCAGCACAGATTTCTCCTCAGTGCTAGGTCTCTGCCCTCTAGGTACTGCCACTATTATCAGGACGTCATGTAGGCGTAAAGCAGCAACACATATCTAAAAATACAAGAAAGGCACAGAACTCAATAGCAATGGAAGCCCATGGATACCCATGTTTGCAAATGGACTAAGACCCGAGTAGGCACTGTTGAAAAGGAGATGTACACATGGTGTACATATAGACAATGGTGATTGGCAATAATCGTGTGGAGGATGTGAATCAAATTCAATCACAGGTCGTCTCACCTTTTGTGTTTGGCTTACTCTCAGAGATGGGAAACGGGGCCAAGAAGGAGCAAAGTTACCCTTGTACAATTTTGTTAAAGTGTGAGTTGGTACAGCAACTATTGAAAACACCACGCATGAGTCTCCTAACATTAAAATCAGAACTACTGTGCATTTTAGCTGTACCTGTACTGGTAGTGTGCCCCAAAGAGCTAAAAATCAGTCACTCCAAAAATATCTGCATTCCCACATTGCCTGAAGCATCACTTAGAGTACCTCTCCTAGGGACATAATCTAAATGCCTCCTAGTGGATAAATAGAGCAGGAATATAGCTGGATCTGGGGACAAAACCTACAATTACAGGCACTTGGCAGGCTGAGCCACAAGGAAAACAAGTTGATGACTTGCCTGTGCTACAGAATGAGCTTAATAAGTCAAACATTGTACAAATCAGTGAGATACAGTTACATGTCTTCTGCTTTAAAATGGCTTGGAATATAGCTAACTGTGTGAATGTTTACTTACCAAGTGCAAAGACTGCGGTACAACCCACATCATCTGTACAAAAGTACTCCTCTCTACACACAGACATATGTACACACAAAATGAGGCATCATTTAGTCACAGACCGACAGAAGTCTTGGCAGGCCTGGGGGTCAGTTGACTCTTCTTTACAAGATCATGGGTACAGAGAGACAAGAGAAAAATGACAAATAATGTTCCGCCTGCTTTCTTAAGAAAAGGATTACATACAAGGGTGGTTGCCAGCAACCTGCGGGGGTGGGTAGGGATGATAAATGCGAAGGTGCCCTATAAGTGACAGCCTAAAGGAGGTGCCAGTATAAGTGTCAGCCTAAGGGCACAAACATACTTTCTATTATAATGATAGAATGTATACCTTGGTGATCCTGCTTTGTAGTATGTGTAGCTATAGGTTGTGTATGTGCTGCATGTGATACATGAAGTATATGATGGATAGGCCTGGTTATCTGTATGTAACTAATTTAAATGTATCAACAGTCTACTTTTGCTTCCCATGTGATACAAAATTGCCCATTTGAATCTATCAAACATGCATGTCCAACACATAAGTTTGTAAGACTGCAGTGCCTACTGGAAATGTGCATGGTGGAAGATCTTAAATGCTTTCACCACACAATGATGGTGACTCTTGAGGGTGACTGATGTGCTGTTTAGCTTGAGGATGGGAGTCCCTTCACAAAGTTTCCCATACTTCCCACACTTGTAAACCCTACATACATACAAATATTATTTTGATGTTTTCTTTGAGAAAGCTGGGGGAACGTATCTACACAGCAGTGAGAACCCAGGGTAAAACTCTAAAAGCACCGAGCCATAAGAAGAGGCTGTGCCCTGGTTCCCAGGCTAGGAGAATAGCGGCGATAGTGGTGAGAGAACAGACAGTCACTTGTGAGAGTGTGGGGGAGGGTTAGAGGAAAGTATCTCGTCCTGTGAAGCTGGGACTCTGGGTTTCTGTAGAGTGGGAGGCCGGAGAGAGGCCATCACGGTCTAGAACAATGGTTGTCAACCGTCCCAATGCTGAGGCTCTTTAGTACAGCTCCTCAGGTTGTGGTGACCCCCAACCATAAAGTTGTTTCGTTGCTACTTGATGACAGTAATTTTGCGACTGTTATGAGTCATAATGTAATATATAATGTGCAGGATATTTGGTATGCAACGTCAAAGGTGTCATAACTGTTGGAAATCGCTGGCCTAGAAGGACCGTGATAGGTGATTTTAGCAAGAGTTGAGATCAGCAGCACAGGCACATTATTTGGAAAACAAAACGCAGTGCTGCATATAGTAGTAGCACCTTGTGGGCAGTGGCAGAGTTCTATGGCCGTGATTAGAGTCAGCTTGGAAGATGTTGGGAAGGAAGAGTGTGTGTTTGGGAAGAGGAGCTGATGGGAAATTCCACATGGGTCAGTCCAGCTGCCTCTATCCCACCTCTGCTTCTGGGTTTCTAGTGCAGCTCCTTAGTGGAGTCAAATTTCACCAAATATTTCAATACACATTCACTGCTTAATGACACACAGACACACAGACCCTCAGACACTCACTCACTCACACACACACACACACACACACACACACACACACACCTTCACAATTCACATCAACAGGTTTACAAACTGAGTAGGCATAACCACTGTGCAGATTGCTCATCTTCTGGGTGTTGAAACTTCTAATCCAGTTTGGTTTGTGAGGCCGAGCCCTGCAAGCCCCACAGGTGAGGTTCGGCTAGGTCTGGAAAAGATGACATAGAGCTCACCTTGCCAGCCAGTTGGGACCCGTGTTAGTTACTTTTTTGTCAGCCTGACACAAGGGAGCGTCACCTGGGAAGAGAAGACCTCTGTGGAGGAAGTCCTCCCATCAGCCTGACATGCATGCTTTCTTCAGGAAACTCTGATGGCAGAGGACCCAGCCCACTGGGGGAGTGCTATCCCTGCGCAGGTGGCCCTGTGTGATATAACAAATTTGCTGTCCTACAGAAATAGAGGAAAAGGGCTTGGGGCTTGGAATGCTCTCTGCCTGTACACTAACTGCCACACCAAGACCACCCTCTCTCAACAAGAAGGGGCCTCCTCCTGTCTGCACGGAAGGACAATGGTTTCTCACAGCTGGCCCTGGCCAACCATCGTGACACTCCATTAGGTGAAGCAATAGGAGATTGTATGATTTAAAAGGGGAGGGGAATTTGTGGTGTTCGGGATCGTGTTTACGTTCTTCTGTATAAAATGCATTTCATAGTTCAGTAAACCTGCAGAGACTCCTCTGTCTCGGGGTAAAAGACGAGTTGTGCTGCACCCTCCCTTGCAGCCTTCCCTGGGATACTATGTTACAGTGTCTGTCAGGGTCCCCATCGGAAGCCAGACACCGTCATCACCTGGAGGGTCACCTTGTGTAGTGAGTCAAGGTTGTTCTTGGTCAGTCTTGTTATGGGGAAGTGGGTGTTTGCTGTTTATGAGCACAACGTCTAAAGGGCCATTACAGGCTCCAAAGATTCCTGGTGTATGTGCCCCTCTCCCAGCTCTTCATAAACTCTGCTCAAAAATTCTCAGGTATGAGGCTGGCTTAGGCTCCAAGGGGGCAGACCTGCAGGGTTCTCTTCCTGGTTGTATGGAAGTTTGGGGGTCAGAGCGTCAGTTGACAGGAAAAAACTGTTGACTGGAGACTGCATTGCAAAAATGGCCTTCCTTGGAGGGAGCATCATTGTCTCCAGCGGTGAACATGATGCCCTTGGAGTTTTGATAAGATACTTGCTCTCCTTTCCAAGCTGCCCCACGTCCATCACGGAGACATCATCCCCAACATCTCTTAAATTGATGTCAGTGTGGAGTATCAAGGAAATATACGAAGCCAAAACCCTGTAAGGCACGCCGGCATTTATTTCAACCTCATTGAACAAGATTCCTGGGAGAGCAGGGGCCTCACTGTCTTGGCTGCGTGTCTGCAACTCCCTGGACTCAGCCTCGGCCTGTTCAGCGCCCTCTCCTGAGAAGGAAACAGAGAGACAAGTGGCCCCTCAGAAGCCCTGTGGGGATGGAAGGGAGGGCTGGGTGCTCTCTGGGGGCGAGCAAGGGGCCGCCCGGCTTGCAGTGGGTGGTGAGACAGACAGGCTGGAGCAGAGCCCTCACCCGAAGAACTTGGACACAGGAGCCACGGCTCTCTGGAACCGGCCCTTCCAGATCCTTCTAGGAGGAGCATCCTCCCTGGTGCCTCTTGGGCCACTGGATCAGTTCTCTATGGTGTGAGCAAAGTAGACAGCTCCCTGGGAGTATTGTGGGTTTCTCAGGGTCTGAAAGAGAGAGCCGAGGTGTCTTCTTTGCAGTCACCTCGTGACTGCTGTCCATTGCCCCATTCAGCCACTGTGAGGTGCATCTGCACTCCTTGTTGAGGATGGAGAAGTGGGGAGACCTGCCTTGTCCAAACCCCAGCCCCCTGGAGGATGTTCCAGACCACATGGAATTGAGAGTCACCTGCCTAGGAGGTGGGAAGAGGGGACAAAAATCATGGTTCCCATAGAGTGTGTGATGGCTCGAGAGGACCCCCCCCCATCTCCAGGTCTTCTTTTAGAGATCTGCTGAGCTGCACACTATGCTGGGTGTAGAGCTTGAGGCCTGCGCCCCCGCATAGCCCCAAGCCCCTCCCTCCACGGCCTGAGCCACATTGCTTCTGCCCACGGTTCCTCCCTGCTTCAGTCCAGAACATTGTGCCCAACCAGTGGATACATTTCTGGTGCGTGGACTCGCCCCGCCCCTCAGAACTTTCTTCGTTTCTTCCTTTGCTTTTCATCTTCACTCTGGCCAGCTCAGCATCCTGAACGCAAGTTCTCCTGGCTGAACTGGAAATGGAGAGGTCTTCGGGTACACGGTGAGTTCTCCTCTGGTGGGGTTTCCACGGATATAAGTGCTCATGAGGCCTGTCTGTGGTTGCCCCATTTAGTTAGGACTCTGATGTTTCTCATGGCCCTCACGAGGCGCACGGTCTAAATGTTTCTTTCATATTTGCCGAGAGCTCGGGCAGGGCATGGCGCCCTGAGGCCGGAAGTCCTGGGCACCAGTTTTTCTCTCTGAGGGCTTTGCTCTGCACAGGTTACCCCCATACTTGACCCTGAGCATCTGCTTCTGGTAAATGGTGGAAAGTCCTTGGGGGCCTGGGGAGCTTCTACAATGTGCAGGACAGAGTCCGGGGTCCAGCCATAGGCTTTAAAACTGAGCAGTTTAGCCGGGTGGTGGTGGCGCACGCCTTTAATCCCAGCACTCGGGAGGCAGAGGCAGTTGGATCTCTGTGAGTTCGAGGCCAGCCTGGTCTACAAGAGCGAGTTCCAGGACAGCCTCCAAAACAAAACAGAGAAACCCTGTCTCGAAAAAACAAGAAAAAATTGAGCAGTTTACACTTAGCATTGTTGTTCATTTTGGGTTGCGTCTTGCAAGCTGTTGGAGCCATGGGTCTTTGTTTGCTTTTTCCATTTTTTCCTTGAGGGCGTCCACTTTTTTCTGTGCCTTTTCGTAGAGCCTTTGTAGTGCTGCCTGTGGCCTTGCTTTGATTTCACTGGCGTGTGTCCTGTCCTAAGGTGACTCCATGTTGTGGTGCTTACCACCATGTTGTAGGACGATAGTGAACTTCCAGAGTCCAGTCCTCCATCTTTGTCCTCCACCAAGTGTCGTTAGCCATTTTGTGTCCTATGCATTGCTATAGAACTTTGAACAATAACTTTTCCTTTTATTGATGATTACAGAATGTGGAAATCCTGACCTTTTCTTTCAGTGTCTTGATCAGTGGGCATAATATACTTTTTTATTTTAGTAGTTTTCTCTAAACAAATCTTTTAGTCATTATGCCAATATTTCTAACACACACTTCGTTTAATATTATTGAAAATGTCATCTTAAGAATTCTCTTTTCATACATTTGATTCTAGTTTATTGGCATAAAGTGGGTTTTTGCCTACTAACTTATCTTCTAGCTTTGCTGAAATAATTTCCGACAACCAGGCAATTGTTTTTCTTGGAGCATCATTGTGTTTACCATGTACTATATTATTAAAATTATTCTTTGAAAATTTCATACAGTGTGTCTTCCCATATTCTTTCCCATCCCCAACTCCTTCCAGGTTCCCCCTTCTTCACGACTCCCCCTTCCTCCTTTTCAATTTACATGCCACTATTTGCATTTATTGCTTGACTGAACCAGCCAAGGGTTAAAGTGTAGTGCTCTGTGAGTATTGTGAAAATCTGGACAAACATTCTACCAGGTTTCTAAGATATTGACAGGAATTTTCTGCATTTCTCTTATCTCATGTTTTGTGTCACACATCCAACCTCAACCATACATCAATGTCCAAGTGAGAGTACTTGGGGAACACGGGAAAGTAAAGGGTGTGAAAGGGAGTCCTAGAGAAAATGAAGTGTCATTTATTTTGTGCATGTGTAGAATCAGCCTTCAACTCTAAATGCATATAGTGTCTATATATGTGAAAGTACAAAGGAATCCTTTTTGTGTGGAAGAAGAGGACACAATGGACAGGGCAAACAACAGATGGTAATGGGGGTAATTTTGAGCAAAGTATAATAAGATACCATTGTGAAAATGTCATAATACTCATTAATTTGTGTGAAATCATAAAAATTAATAGAAAATTATTTAGCTTCTTACTATTAAGCATTTCCAGCAAACTTTGTTTTTTTGCAACTAAACATGATTGAAGTGAGATTATTTCCTTATGTTCCTAAATTATCATACCTTCTTAGTCACTGGAGTTTTTACGTTATTAAATCCCTTTTCTCTTTCAAACCTTAGTAACTTCTTTTATCCAACTAAGTACAATAAAATTTATTCATTGATTTCTTTTCCTTTCCTTTTTTTTGAGACAGGGTCTTACTCTGTGGCAGATGGTGTTCTGGAATTCACAGTATATCCCAGTCTGGCCTCCAACCTACGGTGATCCTCTCGCTACAGCTTCCTGTGTCCTAATATTCCAGTAATGAACCACCAGGCTAGCTTTATTTGTGGTATTTGAATGTCAGTGATTATGAGCACTTGCTGCTCTAGCAGAGAATCTGGGTTCAATTCCAAGAACCCACATAGTGGCTCATAACCGCCTATAACTTCAGTTCCAGGGAATCTGATGCCCTCCTCTGACCCCGCAGGCACCAGGCACATGGTGCACATGCACAGGAAGGTAGAATATGCACACACATAAAAATAGATAAATACATCTAAAAATTAATGGTGAAATGATATTGCATTCCTAGAGTAAGCTGTGCTTGTTAATGAGTATTTTTCATACCCAGATTCAAACTGCTAAAATTTCATGAGACAAGTTTACATCTATGTTCATGAGAAATACTGATGTATGTGTAGTACTTCTTTTGCTATTTTCTACTTTTAATATTTCTATCAGTTCTTTGAGAATTTCGTACATTGTATTTTGATCATGTTTACCACCAACTCCTCCCCTTAACTCCTCCCAAACCCGCCCCTACCTCCCTAAATTCATATCTTTAATTTTGTTACATTTACTATTAATATATATTTATGTGAGACTTTATGAATGTGTCTTCCGGTGCCCAAGAAGACCAGAAGAGGATGTTGGATCCCTGTAGCTGGAGTTATGGGTTATGAATAACTTCCTG